>NW_010302107.1:6057-10156 GCF_000700745.2 Antrostomus carolinensis
ACCTCGGAGAAGAGACTGGCCCCCCCCTCTCTACGCCCTCCTTTGAGGTAGTTGTAGAGAGCAACAGCCTCCTTTTCTCCAGACTAAACAATCCCAGCTCCCTCAGCTGCTCCTCATAAGACTTGTTCTCCAGACACTTCACCAGCTTTGTTGCCCTTCTCTGGACACGCCCCAGCACCTCGATGTCCTTCTTGTAGTGAGGGGCCCAAAACTGAACACAGTGCTTGAGGTGCAGCCTCACCAGTGCCAAGTACGGGGTTAAAATAACTTCCCTACTCCTGCTGGCGACACTATTTCTGATACAAGCCAGGATGCTGTTGGCCTTCTTGGCCACCTGGGCACACTGCTGGCTCGTGTTCAGCTGGCTGTCGACCAACACCCCATGGGTGTTCATGGGCAGCATCAATCTTCATACGTGTCAGTGGTCCTAAATGAAATACTGCTGCTGTTATAGGTGTGTGGCAAGATTGCAGGTTGTCAGGTGACAGGATTGTGCCTTCGAACAGTGGTGAGTTAAACAGAAGGAAGGGGGGGGAAAGGGGAGAGAGGGGAGGCAGTAATTCACAGAGAAAATTTTCATTTAATTAACTGATTATTTACATCTTACTGTACAAATCAGAGCTAAGTATATCCATCCAAACCAGTGTATATGATTCACAGTTTGTCAAATAGATATTCTGAAAGTAAGAAGTTACAGAAATAAAAGTCATGAATCATCAGTTGTTCTTTTATGCTTGTGGACTGCATCTTTTATTACACATAAACTCAATTTATAACCATTGCAAACAGAAAAAATAGCTAAAGTCAAGTTTGCATGGATAGAAAACTGGCACAACTTTGAGAACAAGAAATTGCAAGTCTAAGGATGGCTTCTACCCCGCTGTTTTAGTGGGATCCACCTGACCAGCACTAAAGATCTGTAATGTCTGTTTATGGGCTCTACTTGGGGATTCTCCATCCCAGTCTAAAATAGGCAGCTACAATGATGAAGCGCACCCTAAAACCTGACGTTTCCCTCTGTTGACCATCAGAGGAAACTCAGATAAAGACTGTGGTTTACTAAAGTTGATGAACCCTACTTGATAATACTCCCTGAAGCCAAATTCATAGATAAGTCCCTAATAATTTGGGGAATTTCAGCTGAGATACCTTGTTTCATGCACAAGCCCTCCCTTGCAGTATACTGAGCTCCTGCAGTGCTCCCTACAAAGATAAAAGCTGCAAATACTTCTCCACACACACATTTAAAAGTCATGTTGCAGAATCGGAGCTGAACAGCCAAAAAGAAACTGTTGGGTTTTGGGTTTTTTTAATGTGAGGTCTTTCCTGCACCCATTTCACAAGCACCTGCTACTGTGTAAGGTTCACTGCAGGCATGACTCAGTCCCATCCTCCTCTTGAGATTCACCACACGCTTTTGCCATGGCTTGCTGGGAGGACATGCATGGTTTAGTCCGCAGAGGTAGTAAGCATATTTCTTGATTTTTCTTTGACATGTCAAGAAATGTCGGGTTTGCACAGTGGGAAGAAAAGCCCGATCCCAAAACATCTCAGGCAGGGTGCCCCTGCTGAGGCAGCTTCTGTCTCATGTCCCTGTCTTTTAAAGATGCACCAAACAGGAGGACTACACTGTGTATTTGCTTCTCTGGAGCACATCTGTAGAGGCAACAAACAGGTGGATATAAAGTTAACTGTTTAACTGACTTGACTGTTTAGAAATTTAACAAACAAATGTAAATACCACTAAGTATCTGGAAACTAGTGTTTTCTGTCTGAGACAGCAAAATGAACAGAGAGCAATATCCAAGCACTCAAAGTTTGCAGACTAGGGACAAAAATATACCAGTTGCTAGGAGATGGCATTTAATCTAGAACTTTAGGCAATAAATAAAAATGAAGTTAAAAGAAGAAATATTGTTTAGGGCAGAAATCAACTTGAAGCAAGCAGTTGTTTATGAGAGGGAGCAAAGCTGCTGTGGCCACAGAAGAGCAAGGATGCTGCCCAACGTCACGCCGCAGGGATGGAGGTGAACGGGAAGGTTATTGACTTGACCGTAAGAACAAAACCCCTGCCAGTGAAAGACATCACGGACAAAACTGTGTCTTAGGTGAAGTTGCTGGGAAATGTGTCACTAAGGTAAATAAGGGCTGTACTTTGACCTGCAAATATCACCTTTGTCTGTGATGGAAGCCCAACCAGAACCTAAAATGTTGTGAAACTCAGCTTGCTCCCTCCAGTCACAAAAATTACAGAAAAACACTGTGACTTGTTTCTGAAGTCGAATCCTGAATCCACCAGAGCCTGATGGTTTATTTCGCCACTGAAAGCCCTACTTTCTTAATAGAATTAAAACTGATAAATGCTGGGTTTAAGACTAAAATGTCTTGTGAAACCGAATGGGCTTCAGTGACAAGTTCAGCAGGGAGTGGGCTTGGCCGCTCCTTACAGGATCCCAGCCCTTGGTGGGATTTGCCCGAGTGGGATTTTAGTCCTGTTGAAATGAAGGGCAAAATTGAAATAGATCTCGAAAAGGTCATTTTCTCCCACGCATACACAGGCAAAAGTCTGAGTGTAATCAGGTCCAGCACATGGTAATCACCTATAGCTTTTGAGAACACAACTCTCTTCTGGTTCATGTAGGAAGTAACTACATGCAGGTCTTAGAAGCAATGTTTGCTTCAGCACTGCCCCTGGGTAATTTCCATCTCAGGCATCCCCTTGACCGAGGCTGGTAAGCACTTCTACAGTATTTGATCACAGTGATTACATTAATTAGTAGGGCTGAACTGTAGAAATCCCAAGGGCAAGATGGTAATTCAGACCTTTCATAACTTGGATATTACCTGAAATCCTGAACGCTGGAGCACTACTTGTTTAGACTTGCTTAGGATAGTGCTTGTCGGAGTGATTAATAACTTTCTCTGGGCTGCAGCCGAAGATCAGAGCCCATGCTGATGCCTGCAATCTGCCAGAAGCCTTTGATATTGTCAACAGGGGTATGGCCAAGCCTAAATAACCACTGGTTGAGGGAATACGTACTCCTTGCTCATAAGACCCAGAGGACTGTCCTCTATACTGGCCCAGCTTGTTTTCTGAGGATAACAGCTGATTTCTGTGGCCTCTTCAGACCTATAGATGGTGGCAGGAAGGCAGTAACGTCAATGCTGCTGGTGGCATCTGGCATCTCCTCTTCATGCAAACCATACAGCACAGATGGTACCATCACATCTGGATCTGCTCACTTGCCAGGGTCCTCTGCAGTGAGGAACAGCTGGACAAGGACTGGTTGGTTGCCGTTCAATCCCTCAGATGGGTCCCATTAACTGGGTGGGGGGAGTATCAGTCAGGGAGGGTTGGCCGGATTTATGTCATTACATGTGGTTTAGAGCCCAACCACCACAGGTACCGACTGCATCTCTCTTATTTTATTCTCTCTATGTGGTTCTTGCTTGAGCAGGAGGTTGGACCAGACACTCTCCAGAGATCCTTTCCAGCCTCAACCATTCTGTAATTCTCTGATTTTTATGCCAGCAATAGGTCCTGAATTTACGGAGCTGAACGTAAAGCCAAGTCAGTCAGAGACCTCACCTTTGGGAACTTGCTCCTTCCACCCCTGTGAGAGGCCCAGCCCATGCTGTTAGGCTTTCCAGTTGTCCAGGCATCTTCCAGGAGGCATCTGGAGGATCTGAGGGAGGACAATAACAGTGATGTACACCAAGTGCAGAAAAGCATGGGCATTGCCACTCTGCTGCAGCAGGCTTTTCTCCCAGAATGACTGGAGCTGCCTTTGCTTCTGCCGGCACCGAGCACAGATTTACCAGCGGGTAACAGAGGCGGTAACCTCCATCCCTGCCGTGTCAGGTGGGAAGTGCCGGCTGCCCACACCGTCCATCTGTCCACACTGTGGCTGAGCCTGGGGCTCCCTTCAGCCCAATGTGGGGTTTGACTGAAGATCAGAAAGAAAGAAAGAAATATAAAAGTTGCTTGTGGGAACCGTATGATTTTTTCAGTTTATTTTGTAAATAGTGTGAGCCTGGGCTTCCAAGGGCCAGCGAGAGGGTTTTGTCCATATGAATCACAGAATGTTAGGGATTGGAA
>NW_010302108.1:0-220 GCF_000700745.2 Antrostomus carolinensis
TGTCCCACGTTGGCACAGGGTGATGAGAGGTTTTTTGGGGGAGATTTGGGGTTCCCCGAGTCCCCGGTGCTGGTTGGGGTGTCCCCATGGCTCCTGCCCCACAAATGCAGTGGGCACCTCCAGACAAAAGCCACCCTGGGTGAGGGACACCCCAAGAGGGGCCACCAACCCCCCCCCAGCTGCAGTAGTCACCACCTTGTCATGTCCTGACTGAAACTGG
>NW_010302109.1:0-1946 GCF_000700745.2 Antrostomus carolinensis
AGCAGATCAACACTCCCGCCCAGCTTGGTGCCACCTGCAAATTTATTGAGGGTGCACTCAATCCCCTTATTCAGATCATTGATAAAGATATTAAACAGAGCTGGCCTCAAAACTGAGCCCTGGGGAAAACCACTTGTGACCGGTTGCCAAGTGGGTTTAGCTCCGTTCACCACAACTCTCTGGGTTTAGCCTTGCAGCCAGTTCTTTACCCAGCGAAGAGTACATCTGTCTAAGCCTTGAGCCACCAACTTCTCTGGGAGAACGTTGTGGGAGACAATGTCAAAGGCTTTGCTAAAATCCAGGTAGACAACATCCACAGCCTTACCTTCGTCCACTAGGCAGGTCACCTGATCATAGAAGGAGATCATGTTGGTTAAGCACCTTACCTTCGTCCACTAGGCAGGTCACCTGATCATAGAAGGAGATCATGTTGGTCAAGCAGGACCTGCCCTTCATGAACCCATGATGGCTGGGCCTGATTTCCTGGTTCTCCTGCATACGCCACATGAGCGCATTCAAGATGAACCACTCCATGATCTTTCCCAGTACCGAAGTCAGGCTGACAGGTCTGTAGTTCCTTGGATCCTCTTTCCAGCCCTTCTTGTAGATGGGTGTCACATTGGCAAGCTTCCAGTCTTCTGGGACCTCCCCTGTTAGCCAGGGCCGTTGATAAACAATGGAGAGTGGCTTGGCAAATTCTTCTGCCAGCTCCCTCAGTACTCTTGGGTGGATCCCATCTGGCCCCATAGACCTGTGAGTGTTCAGATGGTGTAGCAGGTCATGAACAGCTTCCTCCTGAATTATTGGGTGTTTATTCTGTTCTCCATCCCTGTCTCCCAGATCAGGGGGCTGAATACCCTGAGGATAACTGGTCTGGCTATTAAAGACTGAGGCAAAGAACGCATTAAGTATCTCAGCCTTTTCCTTATCCTTGGTGGTAATGTTGCCCTCTGAATCCAATAAAGGATGGAGATTCTTCTTGCCTCTCTTTTTGTTGGTAAAAACACTTTTTGTTATCTCTAACAACAGCGGCTAGGCTGAGTTCTAGCTGGGCTTTTGCCTTTCTAATTTTCTCTCTGCATATCCTAGCGAGACCCCTGTACTTTTCTTGAGTTGCCTGCCCCTTCTTCCAGAGATGGCAAACTCTCCTTTTTTTCCTGAGTCCCAGCAAGAGCTGGGTCATCTTCCCCAATGGTTCATCTTGCAGCACATGGGGACAGTTTACTCGTGAGCCTTTAAGACTTCTTGAAGAAAATCCAGGCTTTCTGGACCCCCTTGCCCTTCAGGACTGTCTCCCAAGGGACTCTCTCAACCAGTGTCCTGAACAGGCCAAAGTTTGCCCTCCAGAAGTCCAGGGTAGTGGTCTTGCTAATCCCCCTCCTTATTTCACCAACCATCGAGAACTTTACCATTTTATGGTCACTTAGCCCAAGATGGCCTCCGACCACCACATCTCCCACCAGTCCTTCTCTGTTGGTAAACAGCAGGTCAAGTGAGGCACCTCCCCTGGTGTGCTCACTTACCAGCTGTGTCAGGAAGTTGTCTTCCACACACTCCAGGAACCTCCTAGACTATTTTCCCTCCGCTGTGTTGTATTTCCAGCATTTTCTGAACTGAGAATACCTATACCTCCCATTGCTCATTAAAAAATTGCATTCAGATATGCTCAGTTTTGATCAGATAAATTGTAAAATAATTTATAACATTTTGCCTGATTTACAGTTAATAAATTGTTAACTTGATTGTCAAATAATTTTCTGCCTTCTACACACCTTCTATTGTATACTGCTAAGAGCCTTAAAATCATTCAGTGACTTTTCCAGAAAATGTTTGTGTTATGATCCAGTAAGACTGAAATATATATGAAGTATTGATTCTAAGATTTCTTTAAAAAAAGACAAATCTTTACGAGTGGGACGAGTACCACTTCACAGCCACCTGCTGAA
>NW_010302109.1:1960-7779 GCF_000700745.2 Antrostomus carolinensis
ATATATTGTCAAAAGAAGATATTTTCTATGGGTTTTTTGCTTCATACTGGTAGTAATACCTACAGTTAATCCTCAATTAGACATCTAACTAGTTCCTAAGTTTTAGATACCTACTGAAATGTTCTGCCTAAAATAGTTCTTTATACAGCAAATTAAGATATTAAGGTTCCTTTAAAGCTCCAAAACTTCTCTCTTTCAAAGGTCCAGAGGGTAGTTACTTCCAGTCCTATGTTTATCAAACAGTATTTTTCTTCAACTGTTGTATCGCTAATATTATACACTTTAAATGGGTTTATAAGAAGCAGTTAAATAAGTTTATACTTAGGAGTATGTAAATTGATAAAGATGCTGTCTAGTGGCAAAACCTTCCCCATGCCAGGCTTCATTTTGAGCAAAATTTCCATAACTTCCGACTATGGTTTGGAGAGTTAGTTGAATTCTTTCTGACCTTTTAATACCATGAAGTACCTTGAAACTTGTTTAGTGAAGAATTTGTTTGTTGTTGTTCCAGTTTGTTGATGATTTGTGTGTTCTATAGTTTTATATATTAGGTTTTAAGATTGCCAGATGGGTAGCGTTCATAGGTGATTTGTCTGGGATTTTCTCAGTGCACTTCTACAGTTCTGATAACTAAGTGGGAACTGGCTAAACTGTGTAGGGCTATGTATTATAAATTCATAAATAGGCATATGTTAAACCATATGCAGAATTTGCTCCATTTCAGTTTTTGCAACATTGCAATAGACCAATGGATTAATGGATTAATAAAATAAAATTTTGTCTTGTTGCCTTGTTGCCTATGAGCTTTGTGTACCTAAGCAATAAGTTAGTTGAGCTCAGGCAGTTGTCTCCATTATATTTTTCTCGAGGAAACAAAGTTAACAAAATCAAGCTGTTAATTAATCAATTACACATAAATATTCTTTGAACAAAACTTAAACTAAGACCAAAAAACTGGCTAAAAAGCTACAAATGCACTACAAAAAAACCTCAATGGATGTTACCACAAACCACCTGAAAAACCCCCAAAATGAAAAAAAAAAAACTATAAAAAAACAGATTTATGTTATATTGCCAACTTTCTTATTTTATTTATTTATTTATTTATTTATTTATTTATTTTTCCATGCCTACAGGCTTCCCTTTCTTTGCTTTCTACTTCTGATGAAAGTTCACTTCCTAAATCAAGTGGTAAAGGTAGCTTGTTACATTCAGTCTACATTTTCTTGTATGTAATTTAATCTCCTTATTTTTAGTTTATATCCTTTGCATCCTCTAAACAATTATTTTTTCACTTGGGTATAATACTTTGTTCAGGTATTTGTAAATTTACTTGCACGTTAGATAAACAATATATATATGCACCTCATCTTTTTTTTTCTCAAATAAATGTTATAATTTTATTCTGAGCATGGTCTGCCTTTCTACCTCTGTAAGCCTGAAGTAGAATACATTTTGTCATGCAAATCAAATGCACTCTTTGGAAGACTTATTTTTCTGTTCCATCATCTGTTATATAACGACAACCTCCTCTGGCCTCTTTATCATCATACACTACTGAAATCTGTTGGAATTCATCTGCACTAATGTTGCTATGTAGAAGCTAGATGTTTATGTCTAATCTAGTTATTGACTTCATATCCAGTGGAGAGAAATAGGATTTTGCATAGAATGATTCATCTCAACTAAAGATAGGTACCTGCAGGTCAGGTGAATAAACTGCTGGAAGAGCCTTGTGACTGGAGTAGATTTAGACATCTGATTTTTAAATGCCTACAGCTAGGTGAGACTACCAACTTCTGTAATTTACCATGCTGGATAATTGATGCTTAGATATAAACTGATGGATTAGCTCAAGGAAGAGCCCTTGGAGTCTGGAAAGTGTAGCTCAATTATTCAGAATCATGTACCACCGTCTTTGTACCTCAGTTTGTCCATCTGTTTTTGTTGTTGTTGTTTTCCTTCGAGGGAGAAATTTGTATCAAAGGGAGATTTGCATACTGGGAAAAGATGGCAGAAACAATAAGCAGAAAAGGAGAAAGCAAAAGAAGGGTACAAAAGGAATAATTTTGCATCATGTGAAAAGGAAAATTAGAAAGCAATGTAATCAGAGGTTTTGTATGAAAAGGCTTGTGTATGTTCTAAATCTTGGAGGTAAGGATGAAAGGGAGATTCAGATATCTATTACTTATTGATTGTACCAAGGTTAGAGGAAACACGTGGAGACTGTGCTATGATCACAGAGCAGATTTTCATGAAATTGTTTGAGCTACCTGCAATGGATAAGCTGTAATATAAAGGTCAGATGGAACAGCAGAAACAGAACTTCAAACACGGGCAAGTAAAATATAAGATCTGGTGTTTATCTACATGTGGAGAGGAGAAAATTACAGTTATGTCATAGCCTCACAATGTCCCTATAAGTTTTGGTAGCATGACAAAGAAGAAAAAAGAGAACAGACCTTCTAGACTGCATGTTATTTTTGCTGTTCATTTCTATTCAAGCATTTTTTCTGTCTTCAACTGCTGTTTTATAGTTTATTAGCTTGTTCCTTCCATAGCATTTACCCTGGGTCAGCATTTCAGTTACTTCTTCTTTACAAAATCTCCAGAATGCTAAATAGGAAATAGAACTGTAACTTACAAAATTTAATTTGATGTGTGTTTTGATGAACAAATAATTTGTAATGTGGGTATTATAAACCAAGTTATAGCATAAGCCAGCATTTGCTGTACACCTGGAACTCACACTGATCTCTTCTGGAGTCCTAGGCTTACCAAGTATATATATCTAATGTCTTGGAAGGGAATTAGTACTGATAAGTTTTTTAATTTAAGATGATTTATATAGATTAATTATTAATCTGTATTTGTATCTATTTAAGAAAATCAGTGTTTATTCAGTTGTATGAGTGGAGAGATCAAAACTACTGAAATCAGGAACGACTTGCCAAGATCAATCAGCTGTAGGTTGGACCATATGGCTGAGTCTTTTGCTGTGCCCAGGGTATTGTGAAGGTGATCTACAGTGTCCTGTAGTGTCTACTTGTGTCCTTGCTGATGAGCACTTCCTCTCTGGATTATGTGGCAAGGTATCAGAAATGTGGGGGGCTGCAGAGGTGGCCTCTATGAGGAGAGGGCACAGCCAGTTCCAGACAGACCTCACTGCTGGTTGAAGCCCAGTACGTCATCCAGCATTGTTACATGAAACAAGCTTTGCATTGACAACTGGTGCATGTTCAGGTGCCCCATTATCACATAGTGAAGCCGCATGGTCCAGTGTGCAGAGATCTGATGGAGTCTGGATACAGACAGTATCCCAAGAAGGAGTTAAATAAACTAAAGTATAGGAGGTGGGGACATTCCCTCTTTCCTGCACGTGTATTGCTGCCTCTTTATTCCTTATATTGTCAATTATAATTCCACTTTAAGGGAAGGATATGGTTAACATAGATGGTAGGAGAAACTCCCTATCTTTTTTACCCTGATTTGTAGTCGGTTCAGGAACCACATAACCCTTACCTGTAGCTAAAGCAAATGAAACAGAGGAGAAATTTGAAAGCAAATGTAATTTCTAAAATTGAAAACTCTTGACAAATCTGATCTTTGGCGTATTAGGTCCTAGGTGTACTCACACACTCATAGATAACTGTATTCATTTAAATTACTACATTGACTTGAATGTGATGTGTTAGAAGGGTAATTCATTGTCATTGTGCTCACACTGATCATTCATCTTACTGCATATTCCCAAAAGATTTCATAATTTTTGTATAAGCATTGGAAAGTTTGGAGGTTTTCCTGCAATTGTTTGCTTTTGCTGTCCTTTGGCTTCAGTGCTACGTGATAAAACACATGTATTTAGTTGGCACTGGCAAAAATACATGATGATTGTTATCTGTTCTGTCTTCAAATAAGCTATAATCTAGTATGCTGCGATCCACTTCACTATCAGACTTAGTAATAAAAAATATAGCACAGATAAACTTAATTTGGCTTGACACTTCAAACTAAAAAGTTGTAAAATGTGTCTTTGGTTTTAGTAGCTATGAAAAAAAATTGATCTCCAACTAGCAATTGTTGGAGATTGACATTACGCTTGATGTCATTAGAGGTCTATATTTCCTGTGTGACAGATTTTAATGCTTTTTTTTTTTTTTTTTTAATGAGGTATAAGGTAAAATTCAGAAAAGCACCTCAATGGTTTTGCCACCTAAGTATCACTGAAAGTCAATTTAACTTTATAACTTTTGAAAAATGAACTTACAGGAAACTTGTCTCTGTCTGCTTTGCTGTAAAAAGATGTACAAGCAAACCTGCTCTCTACTCCTTTGACCAGAAAAACCAAGTTTGATTAATGTAGCACTTCCCACTGTTTAATAGATTTCTAAGTGTTTAAATCAAAGCTTCCTGTGATCTAAGTAGGTTAAGTACAATTAAACAGACTAAAGTAACACTATTCTAACACCCCAGATGAAAAACCCCCAAAACTAATTTTACATATACATGACCATATACTATGTTTTGAAAGCTACCAGACCAGGATTGCTTCCGAGTGAGGACGGCTTAGATTTGTCCTGAAGGTGCTTTAGGAGAATACACCTGCCTTCTCTCTTTTTGAACTGAGGGGCACCAGCCTGAGTTATTGCGATGAACAGAGCCGCAGAAGTATGATCTGAACACAGAGGTGATCTCTCAAGCAAGACAGTCGTGAGCTGTGTTGCAAACAGTATGCCATTTCTTGCTACACTGTTAACTGGGAAACAAGAAGAACTATCCATGCAGTAAATTGAATTAGGGTAAATTATTAATAAAATATCTCAGTACTATGTTTCTCTTTGTTCTATTTGTTTGTTTGTTTGTTTTTAAAGGACTTATGTTTTCCCTTTATCCCCACACCCAGCTTGTAGTAAAGCTGATTGCCAACTGAACCTTTCAGTTCTGCTACCAGTCCTCTCTGCTTAAGTGTTTCACAAGTTTTCTTGAAAACACACTCTTTTCTTGCTCCTACTCTTTCTCAGCAGAGAAGTTAGTTCTCAGGTATTTTATTTCCCTCCCTGGAAATACTAATAGCACATCAGTCACTGACATTCTCTACATATTATTATAAAATTGTAGTCCCTCAATTATCTGCATGCTGAGTGGAAATTGCATAAAGGTTGCCTGCATTTATGTTAAAATTTTGAAAACATCACAGACCAAAGTTTTATGCAGTGGCTGTATAATGTCTTCAAAACCTTGTGGATGCCCTTACAGAGTTGTTATCTTGATTTTTACCTTTCTTCATTCCTTCATCCTCTGAAGAAAAAAAAAAATCCAAGCACCAGAACAAAAAATTCTTGACATGAACAGTAGTAGGCAATTTACAAGTGTTATCATTGCAGCAAATACCTATTTCATTAGAATAAACACTAAGTTAGTATTATTTGTGCTAAATACCAAGGAAGAATCTCACAGAGACTGAGCGTAACACACCGTGTTGTGTGGCAGACTGCTCTTCGGGTCCTGCAAATGAAGTTTTAACGGTTCGAGATGAGTTAAGCACCGTTTGCTTGCTCTCAAAATCAAAACACATTACTAAATTGTCTGTTGGGGGAAAATCCTGGATAAATATAGCCTATAGTAAATGTATACTTGAAGATAAATTCTAATTAAAATCGATTTTATTTACTTCAGCCGTAGACACTTTAACTGCATAACAGCTTTAATTCTGTAACGAGGGGCAGCAGGAGCGGCGGATCGCTGCTCCTGGAGGCGCAGCACGGCGTTCCCGGGCAGAGCGCGCCCCTTCCCCTCGGGACCGCCCGGCTCCGGCTCCC
>NW_010302110.1:0-239 GCF_000700745.2 Antrostomus carolinensis
CAGTAAAAAGAAAAATGAGTTACTTTTGGTTTTTGACAGAATTGTTTGTGTCATGTATATCATAAGGCAAATTACAAATAAAGTTACATAAAACCCTTCACCAAAAAGGCATGAATCACATGAATTCACTATTTTCAAGTGAAAAGGGAAAAAATTAGATTTTATTAGCTTGTATATCACTGCTTACAGAAATTAATGTAAAAGCTGTGCTCCTTGTCAGAAAATACACCATAAAAAAA
>NW_010302111.1:0-2004 GCF_000700745.2 Antrostomus carolinensis
AGCAACCCCTCCGCTGGTGATCAGTGTCGCCCTGAAATTTACGTTTAAATGCGTATTGCTCAAAACCCGATTTTTTTCATAACAAAGAACGGAAGAAGTCACTGAATGCAGGGTAAAGGAGTAAAAGTAACCTTCCCCGAGGAAATCCCATAGCACACCTAGTTCCTGAAGACTCTGGTTGTGTATTTACAACTTCATTGTGATGATGCTTCTCTAAATTTTTACTGAGATGATGGCACACATCACGCTTTTCTTCAGCGCCGTTCCTTGTGTTGGTGCGGGTTCACAGCTTGCACCTGCTTTACGAAAACACGCACGTTCCTTGGTTTGGCAGGAAGGGAGAGGACATGTTTCAGAAGCACGGGGGATCCAACCAGCCCCTCGATAGTCCAAATGGCGCCCAGCACCCTCGTCCTGCCCCGTGGCAGTTTGGTGCAGCATGCTTCACCTTGACAGGATGGCCACCAAATTCCTGCTTGATAATTTATGTGCTTCAATAGACAGCCTTTGCGTGGCGGAAGGTGGCTGGAATAACTTTCACCCTTTTTGGTATCAGATTTTGCAAATGGCATTCACTGATGGAAGTGACTGCAATTTGAGGGGTAAAGATGGCAAATGAATTCCTCCAGGTTTTAAAAGCAGCAGTTGAAATTGGCCACGTGAATCTGGCATCAGGAAACACCCGAGCTGATCGTGTCCCTTTTGTCACAAAGTTAGAGTGTCTGGTTTACTTTGTGCATTTGTTTTCCAACTTTCCAATGCACTGAGCAAAACACGGGTGATGCGGAGCACTGGGGTGTGTGTCCCCAGCGGTGGCTGCAGCTCATCTGTACTCACCAGCTGAGGAGTGGGCTTGGCCCTCACACAGGGACTTGCCCAGTGGCCTTTGGCCAGCCTGGAGCAGAGGGATTCCGTGGTACAGGGAATTTCTTTGCAGTTTCCCTTTCAGGTCTTAGCTTAGTGCAACTTCTTAAAAAAAAACCCAAACGTTTATACTTTAGTAAAAAAGTCCAGAAGTACATTTCTGAAATTACTTGACGTTGGAGCATGCCAGGCAGTGCTTGCTTGCTTGCTTGCTTGTCTTTCAGTGAAACTTAATCATCCGTTCTAGGGGGTTACTTCCCAATGCCTGCTTAGCTTTTGAGATGCAGCCCCTGTCTTTGTGAGACGATTTTCAGATGGGTACCTGCTCCTTTACTTGTGATTTGCTGTGTTCCAGCTTTTGCATTTCTTTTTTTCTTCCCTCTCACCCCTTACTGTGTGGTCCCATCTTGTCTCTTTCCACTTAGGAGCATCACACTCTCCAGCTTATTGCCACGTCAGCCTGCCACTACATATACTAACCCCTTCCACAGGTTACGCGGTACGCTAGAAGTATTTTAATTCCCATTACATCTTTCAGGTTCTTGATTAATCTGTGCTTCATTTATGTATTTCTTTTGGAAGCCAGCTAATTGCTGCTGGAGTGCCATTACCTTTTATTTTTCTCTTTCTTGGGTAACACATTCCCTAAACCACCTGTTTTCCAGCCACAGTTCCCATTCCACCCTCTTTCTTTCTCGCCTGCAGTATCTGGTCTGACGACACGCACCAGTCGTTCAAGTTCCTGTGTTGTTGCCCAGGCTCCTGGCATTTCTGCGCTCCCGTCCCGGTTGCTTCGCCCAGGCTGTTCGTTATCCCTGGGCCTGGTTAAGCATAGTCTTTGCATGAAGTGTCACCTTCCAGATGACACCAGTGTTGTTACCTACAGGAATGAACTGGGGTGCTTTGGGGCAGTGACCTCTCAAGGCTCCTCCCAGTGCTTTGTTGCTGGATTTCCCTCCTCTGATATTCCTTCTGTTTCCCGCCTGCTGTCCGTCTGTCCAACTTCCAGCCTCTTTGCCAATCTCAGTGTAACTGCTCCTCTGTCCTTTTTGTACTAGTTCTGGTTTCCCACCACGCACCCGTTTGTGCCACTTTCTGTTTCAGGACATTTTGGGGTTACAACATTGGTGGATAAGGCTA
>NW_010302112.1:0-3478 GCF_000700745.2 Antrostomus carolinensis
CACTGAGGTGACACATGTCCCGACCCGTGTCCCCCCCGCAGCGCCCACCTCCTCCTCCATCATCGCCGCCACCTCCGCTCCGCCCGCCGCTCCTCGCGTCCCGGGCCTGGCTCTGGAAGGTTCCAGCACCGCCGCTCCGCCCATCGCACCGCCCCGGGCGGGGCAGGGGGGACCCACCCGCCCACTCGCGGCATTTGCACGGGTGGGATTCATTTAAAAACCGAGCTGTTTGGCTGAAAGGGCGGGAGAGAGGCGCGAAGAGCTAGGCACCTCGAGTCACCCGGGGCACGGGGAGCCCACGGGACAGGGGGAACTGTGGGGAGGGCTGGTGGGGACTTTGCTCTGCAGATGGCACAGGATGGATCCGGAGGCAAAGGAGGGAGCACAAAACACATCACCCGTGACATTTCAAACCCTGTTCTCGCTCAGGTAAGCAAATCCCAGCCCCAAGGAGCAAGCAGGGACAGGAGTTGGAGAGACATTTATTGCGTTCCTGGGAGCAGTGCCTTTACATTTTGCTTGGGATAAGGTCACCTCCCTGCAGCCAGAGCAGAGAGATGGAGGAAGATGTTTATTCAACGTGACGAGAACAAGATGCCACAGCCAAGACCCCAGGGTCTGCTGCCAGCCTAGGGCTCCACATGTCACCGCAGCGACAGCAGATGAGAGGCCAGTGTTGGCCAGAGCCACTTGAAAAACCACCTTTCTCAAGGGCTAGGGAATGTCGTAGGAGTTGGTGCAGACTCTGCTCCCGCCAGGAAAGGGAGGGCACAAGACAACAATAAATACAGCTTTCAAAGGCCCCCTGACACCGCACCCGCTGCTCTGTGGCCTGGTGAAGGTGTTTACGGGAGGAAATCTGTCGGCCAGAATCCAGCAAACAAGTAGACGCGTCTGGAAGGGGTTTAAGGCCGGCTCGTTCTCATCCTGATCTCCTCAACCAGGCTCTCCCTGCGAACGTTGACCTACACGGGGGGAGCACAAAGTTCCTTCAGTACAACACAGGCAGGTTGATGTAGCGTGACCTTCTCTAATCCGAGAGGGATGGCCCCCACTACATTCATGGTTCTGTAGCTCGGGACATCACACTACGGTGCTGTCACCATTCCCACTACAGGGACCAAGCGGGCTAAAGCACATGCAGAGCTGAACCTGCGAGAGCAAGCACCTGCTTGCAACCCTGCCAAGCCCTCTCCTGCCCAATGATCATGAGTGCAATGCTCTTCCCTACAGGTTCCAAAGCCAAGACCAATGCATAGATCAGCACTGGTCCCACTCCTTCCAAGAGGGCACCTCCAGGATCTTCAGCAATGGTCCCATGCCCTGAGCAGAAAGCACAAGCAGCCAGAGCCCACTGATCACCCCTCCATGTTCCAGGCTCCTGAACTAAGAAATATCTGGGAGTTCAAGGAAGCCACATGATGGGAAACTCTCCAGAGCTGGAGACAGCAGTGCTCCACAGCTCCAGGAAACCGCATGGGACAAGAAACTGGAACATGAAGCGTTACAGAAGTCCCTGGAGAGACTTCTGCTTGTAAAAATCTAATGAGGAAGCCAATGTATAAAATCCTGAGAACCTGTTTTAGGGAGCTTGGTGGCAAACTGACACCAAGACATGTGCTCCACAGCAAGTCAAGAGGAGCTGGGGGAACTCACCATACCCAGTCTCCAAAAGTGCACCCACAAGGCCACCACCATCGGTCCACATCCCTCACCTCCAGTCTGTCAGCCCCAGCTCACACTTAACTGCCTACTGCATGTGGAGAGCCTTCCCTTGCCACACCTTCTGCCTAAGGAGCTTTTCTCAAGCCTTGGAGGCTTTTCACATCAGGTGGAAGTGCCTTACTTCTCTGATCTCCCCTTTGGGCACTACACTCAAAAATGTGGGCCAGCAAAGCCACCTTGCCATGTACAACCTGATGGCACTGGTGCACAGCAGGGTACGGATAGGTCTGGAGGGCTGGCCTGAGCTGGGATAAAGGGTCAAGCAGCCATCTCCCTCTCATGTCAAGCTACCACGGGCCTCACCTCCTCCCTGGTTGCCACGACCCGCAGCTTGACAACTCCATCCTTGAGTTCCTGCTCACCCACAATGGCAACAAGAGGGATGCCCGTGTCCTCACAGTACTGCAGCTGATTCAGCAGCTTGGGGTTCTTCTTGTACAGCACTTCTGCCTGGAAGAGGACCAGAGCACACCACCATGAGCACACCATCTACTCTGCCCTTGTGAGGCCCCATCTGGAGTACTGCATCCAGGCCTGGAGCCCCCAACACAAGAAAGATATTGGGCTGTTGGAGCGGGTCCAGAGGAGAGCCAGGAAGAAGATCTGAGGGCTGGAGCACCTCTCTTATGAAGAAAGGTTGAGGGAGCTAGGTTTGTTTAGCTTGGAGAAGAGAAGGCCTCATTGTGGCGTTCCAGTACCTGAAAGCTTAGAAACAGGAGGGAGAACAACTTTTGCCATGGGCAGATAGCGATAAGGACAAGGGGAAATGGTTTTAAACTAAGAGAGGGGAGATTTAGATTGGATATTGGGAGGAAATTTTTCACCCAGAGGGTGGTGAGGCACTGGCACAGGTTGCCCAGAGAAGTTGTGGATGCCCCATCCCTGGAGGCATTCAAGGCCAGGTTGGATGGGGCCCTGGGCAGCCTGACCTAGTGGTTGGCAACCCTGTCCACAGCAGGGGGGTTGGAACTGTATGAGCTTTAAGGTCCCTTCTAACCCAAACCAGCCGGTGATTCTCTGATATGATCAGCACTGGCCTGTTTCTCTGCACCCCCTCAATCAGGCATTGCTGGTCCAGTCTGCTAATTACCATCTGGTGAGCATGGGGGTGAAGATGGGCTAATGGAGAGGGCTGCACATTACAGCGAACGAGTAACACAACACAGCTCAGAGGTACTCACAAGACATTGCTTACTCTGGGAAAGCACCAGTACATGAGCTCTAGTCCCTATCAGACCAGGGCTGACACCTGTGGTGTCCCTACAGGGTCAGGAGCACTCAGGTGTTCTCCTCCACTCAGTCATCAAGTGAGTCTGCCCACAGCAGGAGGGAGCAGGACCCTGCCACCAGCTTGCCTTCAGCAAACAGCCCTGGCCCCACTCTCCCCTCTCTGTGAGGCTCCCTGGGTTTTTGCTTTTTGTTGGAAGCAGCAGGGACTCCCAGCTGCTGTGCAGCAGGGGCTGGAGTGTTGCCTGCTTTGGGAATCTGTCCTGAGGTAACAGCCACACAGAGCCCCTGCAGTGTCACAGGCCTAACCAAGTCATGCTGCCAAGCCCCTCCTGGAGAACACCTAATTCACAACACCAAGAAAAGAAAGGCTCTGGTCAGGAAGGTAGTCTGCTGCCCACCTTCTCCCTATGACTCCTTCCTCCCAAAACAAAGCCAGATCTGGTCCATTCCTAGCACAGAGAGTGGACCAGGCTGCTCCTGCCTTTGCCATCACCTGGTCATACCTTGATTCCAGCATCCCAGA
>NW_010302112.1:3511-4899 GCF_000700745.2 Antrostomus carolinensis
GGGCAGAGGCCACCAGCACCTGTGTCTCTGTTGTCCTGATCTTTTCCTCAGAGGCCTGGAGAGGGGATAAGACTCAAAAGATGTCATGGACATAGAGAGAGATCTGAGACCCTATGAGCACAACAGGTCACCACCCCAGGCCCATCAATTTATCAGTGAAGAGGATCAGGCTCAGTGGGATGAACAGCATAAACTCAGGAGAGTTGGGGAGCCCTGCAGACCCCATCCTGGAGCAGAATCTCATCTTCTGTGGTTGTTCCATGATGGGAGCTTAACACAGCATCCCTCCTGTGCTGCACGTGTGCATACAGGAGGATGTGCTGAGAGTGAGCAATTTCCCTGCCACCTTCTGCCTAGAGACTGTTCCTCCACACCCACAGGCCTCCCAGACATCTGCTCCAAGCAGCTCAGGAGCAACAAGCCCAGCAGAAGCTGGACAGAGGCAGCTGCTCTACAGCTGAGCTGGTAACTCTGTGTTGGATTAGCACCAGCAAGCTGAGATGCTCCAGTGCTGTCAGGAGCCACCTGCTCCCATGGCAGATGCTGGATACCCCAAGTGGCGTTTTCCTGGCGCTGCTATTGCTGAAGGGAGAAGCCTTTAAAAGGTCACCTGCAGAGGAACAAACCTGGCCAGGACAGGAGGTGGTGGGGGAAAAATGCAGGTTCCATTTAGAAATCCCATTTGTGTCTGGCTGCCAAGAGAGAACTCCCCACAACAGGCATCTGGGGGAGGGAAATGGGCGGCAGTATTTTGGGAGCCTACAAAGACCTATCTAACACCTATTGATTGGGATGGAGGACAACACATTGGTACAGCAACTCTGAGGAAAGGGGGAACAGAAAAAAAGTATCTGGGAAACACCCAGAGGCACAGCGCTCCCTACCCTGGGACATCCAATTACTGCTTGGTCTCTGCAGCCCCTTGGTGAGGATGAGAAGATGTGTGAGGCTGCTGTCTCCCTGCCAGCCCTGCGGAGCAGAGCCAGCTTGCCAAGGAGGATGTGGGGGTCACACAGATGCCTAATGCAGTGGGGAACACCAAGGCACCTGACCTGGGTACCTGGCACTGCTGAGGTTTAAAGTGCCCCCTCCAGCTGCAGCTGAACAAGCCATGTCTGACAGCTGCTGGAAGAGGGGTCTGGTCTCCAGTGGGAGCCCCAGAAATCATCTCCAAAGCCAGAGAAAATTGGAGATTATGTCCTGGTTCTGACTCTGCTGCAGAGTCTGGCTGGCTTCTACATCAAAGACTGCACCAAGGAAGACTCACTTCAGTATCTGCTGGAGTGGGGATACATGGGGAAGATGTAAATCCTTGCTCTTTCTCCATGCTTAGTTCAGCACCTGCAGCACCTACCTCCACTCTCTGCTCTAGGATGGAGAAGATCCGC
>NW_010302113.1:0-1729 GCF_000700745.2 Antrostomus carolinensis
CCAGCCCCAGGCAGGGGGGACTCCAGTGGCCCAGAGCTGCTGCCAGAGCACCCACTGGTACCTACTGTCAATGATGTCTCCAAGGCCCTGGGCGTAGAGAAGGTCACGCAGGCGTGCCACCTCGTCCTTCAGCTCCCGGATGAGCTTGTTGTTGGGGTCCTCATTGATGACAGCGTTGCAGCGGATCTGCTTGGCACGGTCAGCATACCTAGGGAAGGGCAGAGCCCTGAGCAGCAGCGTGGGGGGCAAACCCCCAGCTGCTGGGCAAGGGGGAGTGCCACCAAGCCCCTCTGGCAAGCGATCCTTTGAAGGATCCTGGCACCAGGACAATCCTTTGGCCTCCTGTCCAAGGTCGCAGGGTGCCCCTACAGCTCCCCCCCCAAGCCAGGGTTCTCACAGAGGCAAGGAGAGCATGTGGCAGTGCCTGGGTTTCAAAGTCCCCCCCTGCCCTCACCAACTGTGAGGGAACAAGGGTACTTCTTCCTACCGGAGAGTGCTGAGGGTCTCATCATAGTTGATGTCAGCAGGACTGAGAGCAGCGACCATGGCTGTCCTGGAGTTGCCCCCTGCCCAGATTGATACACATGCATCAGGGAGATGCTGGTCTCTGTGCCAGCCATCACCCTCTGCTCAGCATCCGTGCCTGCCACAGAGCCCATGTGTCCCACCCATGTCCTCACCCAGGTTCTCCCGCAGCAGCCAGGTCAGCACTGAGTCCCGGTAGGGGATGAAATCCGTCTTCTTCTTCTTTTTGTTCTGGGGGGATGGAGAGCAGAGGGGAGGGCTGTCAGGCTGCATGCTTGCTTCAAAGGGAAGGTGACAGTCAGTCCCGAACCATGGGGACTCAGAGGAGGATGGCTCTGCCTGGTGACTGTGACCTTTGGGCAGCTCTGCTGGACTCCACAGGCCCTGCCTGTGAAATGCCCTGCCTGGGCACAGAGTGAGGAGGGTGAGGAGGATGCTGAGGGCTCTGCCTCACCCTAGGAGAAGCATGGCTTGGGTCCCCAAACCACCCTGTGACCCACTGCCACCCACCTGTGCTAAAAACCCACCCCCTTCCCCAGCCTGGCCAGGGTACCCACCTTGTTCGGCCCCGAATCCTGCAAAGAAAGTGAAGAGACTTTAAGTGAGCTGCTCCCTTCCTCGGTGCCCACCACAGCTCCCCATCCCCCAAGCAGAGAGTGGCAGGCACAGGTACCCAGGGAGACAGTAGCCTCACAGCTCGTCTCACCCCACCCCAGGGACAGCTTGGGATGTATCTGCCCATCCCTTGTTGTGGGGATGCTCCATCCCCCAGAGCTGAGCCCATCCCTGCTGACCTGAGCCCATTCCCCTGTGGTGCCACCACTCGTCTGCCCTCCAGCTACTCACCATTTCGGCCAGGGCTGAGATGACTTTCCCCAGTGTAGTCAAGGACTTGTTGATGTTTGCTCCTTCCTGTTTGATAGAAGAAAAGCCCAGATGCTCAGGCCCCATTTTAGAGCAGCACTAAAGCCCAGTGCACTAGGAGGATAGGGAAGTCCCAGTACAGGGTGGGCAAAGAGCAGCTGGTCTTGCTGGGTGATGAGCACTTCCCAGCTGGGACTCATTAGGACCCTAGTGGAACTGGCACTGGGCAGCTATCAAACAAAACCTTGTCAAGGATTTTGGCCATGTAGTGGGCAAGGAACCAGGCAAGGAAAGGAGAGCAGCACTGAAGAGAAGGACTTGGAGTGCTGGGGGATGAGAA
>NW_010302114.1:0-12372 GCF_000700745.2 Antrostomus carolinensis
TATATATATATATATATATATTATACTGATAATCTAAACAGCAGACTGATTTAAGAAGTTTAAATAAAAACTCAGTTATAGGAACAGAATGTAATAATGAATACATAATCTAGGCAATTTTCTGAAAAGATTAAAGCAAAGGTATTTTCACTAAAAATTCCTATGAGGTACTCCTGTTCCAAGTTCTCATCTTGCTGTTGACAATGCGTAGTGTATTAAAGAGCAAATAGAAAGCTGTCACCAGTTTTAGTTCTGCAAGACTTAGTGCTGCAGTGAAACAACAAAGTCAATCTGACTAAAAGCAGAGGTCACTTCATCATACCAGATCAGTGAAATCCTAAACAACAAACAGGGTTATTTTTAAATCTTCAACATTATTGCAGGCCAAAGTTACTTAACTTCCCACCAAAAGTGATTTAGTTCCTAAGTCACTTGAAAGTAAGGGAGGCACATATCTAGATCACTCAGGCTTCATCTATCAAAATCAATCAACATCACTTTTAAATAATAAAATAATACCAAATTAATTTTTAATCCAACAGTAGCTGTCTGGAAAAGTGTTCCCTTCTCCTTGCCTCCAAATAGTAAGAAAAAAGTAATAATTTTATTTTAGATAAAACAAATGTTCATCATTAGAGCAAACAGACAATAAATGCTCTTAAATACAGCTATTTTAAATGTGCAAATTTGAGAAACACATGAGCCAAAAAAAATAAAAATTATTTTGGTACTTGTAAACTCATATGACTGTGAAAAGCAATATAATTCATGTGTCAATTTACAGGTTTTGAATTTACAGGCTTCGTTCCTGTCTCACATTATTCCAGAGACCCAAAATACTCAATTGCTTGGGGTCTCAGATTCTAGTTTTCCATACAGAAATAAAATATATAACTTTATTACAAACAAGAATAACATGCAAGTCAGATTGTTTTAGTGCAATACAAATACTTGTGAATGTCCTAAATGCTTGAACTTCCTTGGTGAACTTTGGAAAGCTCTGGAAATCATGATTAATGTCTAATCAGAGTCTTTGTAAAGGGAAAACCAAAACCCACAGGCTATATTCAGAACCTTCTGGCATTCCCCAGGTTGGGAATGCCATCATAATTGTTGCTTGCCTAAGTGAAGAACCTTCTCAGGAGTGTTTGGGAACAGGGCTGTCTGCCACAGCTAATAACTCACTCAGTATCTACCCCTCCAGAATCGTAATGCTCCGGCCCCAACCGAGTGCCTGCTCTGTATGACAAAGCAGCTGATGAATGGTAAGAGAGAACAGAAATGGTAATGAGTCTTGGGATTCGGGGGGACACTACCCACCTTATGTGCTGGAAGAATTTATGAAGATAACATGACATACTAATATATTTTTACAGCCCAAACAAGATATTTTATGCCAGCTGTGGGATCCACACGTAGTTTATCAATATAACTTCCAAGACCTTTCCCCTTTTTTCTCTCTGCTTGTACATAGTGTTATTATCAAAGTAGGTAAAAGCAAGTTGCTAAATAGAAAACTTGTGAACATGAAGGGAAACTCCTTTTGCTTCTTTTTTTGACCTTTTTCAATCCATTTTGAACAGCAATAAAGAAGATACAAAGCCTTTCATGCATAAAATATCTCCCTTGCAATTATACGCTTCTCTTTAACCCTAAATTCTCTCCTGGTGCATTGGCGGATGCAAAATATTCTGTACAATGATGTCATTCTATGTTTCACAGACTCTTCAGCAGATTTTAAAACATAGTGATTAACGTCATCAAACCTGATTTTTGCTATAAAACTAGTGCAGCTGACTGAGTTAGAAATGCTATTTGCAAAACTGTAATGACCACATGAAGTTCTTATTAGTTCTCTGTAACAGCAGCTGCTATAAAATACCAGCTAACTATCCTAGGGTTATGTGAAAATTAACATATTTGATTTACTTAATGCCTATTGATGAGCTTATTTTCAAGTAGCAGACTTCTTGCTTTAATGGTTAAACAGAAGAAATATTTTTAAAATGCAGAAAAACTATTTGACCACTAGGCAGTGAAGTACATAATAAGTAGCCTGACATTTCTATAGACTATTTTGTCTAATTCACAAAAAGCAGAAGCTATCTCTGTGTGACAGTAAGGAATTCCAGATTTCGGAATAATCATCCAAATGACAATGACACAAAAATCCATATACATGACAGCTTTAAAGCCTTCCTAACTACTTCTCCCCCAACCCCTGATCACACTACACCTCTAAAGCAGGCCCAAGGAAGTGGATTACACTATATGGTTTAGTAGTTTTTTAGGTTTTGTGGGCTTGAGTTGTGAAGGAAGTCTGCATGCTTAACTATTACACATTCAAATAAAAAGGAAGGTGCAGAGCATAAAAAAAATCAAATTAATATGCTAAATTTATTAAAATATTTATTTCCATCTTCCTTTCCCTTCTTCTTTTCTTCATTTTTCTTTTCATTTCTTGTAGAAAAGGGGCACTAATGGCGAGGAAAAAAAAATTGCTATCTTGCTTTTGAGGTGGATAATGGTAAACACACAGGCTAGCTTTGTTTGAATCAGATAGAAAGGACCCAAGGTTTTAAAGGTTTTAAACCAAGGAAATGAGTAATTCAACATGACCAGGAAAGTGGATACTTTGATACATACCTAATTTTGTTTTATGGTGCTTTATAACGCATAATCAAATTCCACAACAGTAAATGTGGATTAAGTCAATGGTGAAAACAGATTGTTAATGAAAATATAATAGGTTTATGCTCATTTCCCAGGAGATTATTCCTTCACTGTACAACAGCTTATAAATTTATAGTGATCTAAAGTGAAATTACATTTCTTGGAATTTTCAAAGCCAACAATGGTATTCAGCCCCAGATTTAAAGGAAACCATTAGTCTTGGTCTGTCATGTGCATCAAGGTTTAGAAGGCAGAACACTGTTACATCACTGAACCTCTGCCAAATATCCCAAAAGGAAAGCAGAAGAGCCATACATCTGGCCTGCAACTTTGCCAGCTATACTGTTATGTCTGCAGCCCAGGCAGATATGGTAAAAGGCGCAAGCCGAATACCTTAGCTCACACTGCAGAGGTGAGAATGTGATGGCAGAATTATGCCAAGGTCCTTACAAATTTCTTCTGTGAAGAATTTCAGTCATAACTGACCATGACCATGACCCCAATCCCACATCAAGGCTTCACCAGTGCTCAGGAGTGAGGCTACACATTTCTTACTGTAGGATTGGAGTCCAAATACAAATTGAAATTTGCTCTGTCTTCCTATGTATCCCGTATGTTTGAACCATATTGTCAGCATCTGCTTAGATGAATCTAGTGAGTCAGGAATTTTCCAATGAAATAATGTTTTACTAGAAAGACAGCAGTTTATCAATACTGCAATTTTGTGGCACCACGCCAGATTTTGTTGAAAAGCTTTCAGGTCCTTGATAGCTTTCAGTGAGAGAAAGAACCTGCAGCCCTAAATACCTAGTCCAAGCCACCACTTCATCTAATATATATTCATATGTAAAGACTTATCTAGTGTAAACTAGGCTATCATACTTCTCTTATTTTGTGGACTAGTCCTCCTTTTCAGTCTGGAATCTTTATGTGATTGAAGAAGAGTTTGGATGTTTGTTTGTGCTTTCTGGACATCTGGTACCCTGAAAAACGAAATAGCTCAACTGGGCTGTTGAACATCTGGAAATTACGAGCAATGACCACTATCTGTAAGCAGATCAACTGCATGGCACATCAACTCATGTTTCCACTGGGGCTTTCCCATAGAAATGTCCAGTTCCCCAGGGCAATGTCTAGTAGCCATACCCAAATGAGCTGGCTTTGGTACCTCCATATGCCACCCTATTAAGCTACATACCTTCCCAGAGCAGAGCAACTCCAGTTGGATGGAGCTCCTTGATGTGGAGCATATATCTGAGACTACTTACATGTCCCCTGTCTGCATGAATGCTTCCAACCTGGAAGGTCTGAGGTGCACTTTCCAGGCAATCCTATGGGAGTGGTCTGCCATGAACACTGCCACAAGGCACATCTGTGTATTATCCCAACCATACTACAGCTCTCCCATGTTCATACCTTATCAAACCTGTTAAATTCGCCTTGGTCTGCTTTCAGCAATAAATACCTCCAAACTTCATTAATTTCCCTGATGTGGCAAATGTTTCCAGGAGGAAAATGTGTTCAGCTCATTCTAGTTAATTCTTTGGAGCAAGAACTGTCTCTATCCATGATGTTCAGCACTGCCAACAACAGCAGTACTCCACAAATTGATAATAATAGCACACATAATAAGGAAAACTTGAGTCTTCTTCCTATAATATACCAATTAGTAATTTAATATAAATACTTGTAAAAGCTCCTTATACCTTACAGATCTTGAAGTGGCTTCTTCTGTAGGATGACTATTTGAGTGAATGAAGATCATACATTAGTGATGATCTGTGTTTGGGTTTTTTGTGGCATACAGTTACTGGAAAAAAAAAAGAGCCTCCCAGAAATATGGAAGAGGCTCATGGGTTTAAAGTAGTCTCTTTGTATCTACCAAACCCTGCTAAATCTCAGATGAAATCTCTTTCCAAAGGGGCTGGAGCCCATGGTGCCATGAGGACATAAGCAACATTCCTGAATTTCCCTGTCCAAAGTACAGTTTCCTTAGTTCATCAGCAACTTTAAACAGAGATGTGGATAGCATCTCTCCAGCAACCAGAGAGGAAAGTAGCTGTTTCTGCTGTGCAGTGATGCCAAATGCAGCCCCCATTTACTTCCTGAAGAGCTTGAAGTTGAATAAATATTTATATTTCTTCCTACACACACCTTTAATAAGTCTGGCATCTAGTTAGTTTTTAATACTCTCATGATACACATTCTACTGAGAACACAAAAGCTGTTAATTTTTTTAAGTTTTAAAATATTTTATGTAGTTATTAAGTAAGGAAAAATTCATTATTTTTCATAGTTTATCCATTTTTTAAATATGAGGTTTAGTGTCAAAAGTAAATATACCTTTTGATTCCATGTATTAAAAGAGAAAAGAAAATCAACACTAAAATAGAGATACACACTTGATCTAACAGAAGAATGTTATATGGATCATTAATTACTACATCGGACTATAAGAAGTCTACTGAATTTCTTACCAATTACTCGGAAGAATATTTTCTACATGAATGGAAATCTTTATTTAGTTTCTGGGGACTACAATTTTATAATTTAATGTTATTGGCAGGAAAAGAAATACGTACATTTTTATAGCTAAGATGAACATCAGTTCTGGGCCCATAATAACAAGATCCAAAAACAAAGGCAAGAACAGATAGATATGTGTGGTGGTTTAACCCACAGTAGGACGATGGGATCCTGCACTCATTCCCCCCACCCAGTGAGATGGGATGGGAGTCACAACAAAGGGGCACAGATTAGGATGAAGGACAGGGACGGTTCACTCACCGGTTATGGTCACGGGCAAAACAGCCTCAGCTTTGGGAAGAAAAATCAATACAATTCATTGCCATTCATCCAAGTAGCACAGTGAGACATAACAACCACATCTTGCAACAACCCCTTGCAACAACCCCCAACCCCTCCCTTCTTCTCAGGCACAAATCACTTTGTTCCCTATTTCTCTACCTTCTCACCAAGTGGCACAGTGCACAGGGAATAGGGGCAGCAGTCAGTTCACCATTGATGCTCTTCCCAGCATGAAAGACCAGGAACAAAGTGTTCCAAAGCAAGTTTCCCATAGAGTCAAGGACCTCTTCAGAAACAGCTCCCGTCTCCAGCACGGGGACATTCACGGGCTGCAGATGGGTCTCCAGTCCAGAGCACCTCCTCACCCCCCGGTTCTGGGGGTCCACCCCTACTCTGACATTAAGCGACACTGGGGTCCCAATTTCAGTCACACTTGCCCTTGGGCTCAGCTTTTCTGCTGTAGTGTGGAGTCCTCCATGGCCTACATGTGGATACCTGTTCCGCCATTGAACCTCCATGGGCTGCAGGGGACCTCCTTTGCCTTCTCCTACTCCATGCAGTTGAACTAGGTGTCTGAGGTTCTCTGTCCTCCCCTCCTCCTCCTTCATCCTGGCAACGAAGCTCTTTGTTTAGGCCAATGGTTGTCTTTTGTTCAGGTCACCTCTCCTCCAGGTTCTCTCCACCTTCTTCAAGACAGTCCTCCCTTCACAAATATGGATTCACAGAGGCGTTTCTCTATTGCTAATTGGCTCAGCCTTGGCTGGGGGGTTACAACCTGGAGCCAGGGGAGGTTTCACGAAGCTTATCACAAGGTGGCCCCTTCCCCCACTACCAAAACCAGGCTCACACACACACACAAACCCAACACAATATAAGAAACAATTTCCATAGAAATGTATATGGAGATGCTACTTTTCAATTACAGCCAGAGTAGTGTTTATTTGTGTGTACGTGTAAATGAAGGTACTTTAAGCTTCTGTTACATTGAATGTAGGGAAGAAAAAAAAAAAAAAAAAGAATTAAGAGGATGTTATAGGATTTAAAAGGCTCAGTTAAAATCAGTTGATAACCGTATGAGGAACCAGCAAATACCTTATTGTGATGAAGAAGTTTTAGCAGTAAGGATTGGTAGGGAGGACTGCCAAGAATGTCAAGGTTGATTGACGTTATTTATTAAATAACAGGCAGCGATGAAAAGCACTGTGCTTTAACGGACAATGCAAAAGAATGACAAGGTGTGTGTACATGATATGGATTCACAGTCGTGGTAAGTAGCAATGAAGTATGATAGAGTGTTTCTCAGAGTATCTCTTAGATCAACTCAGGAGAGAAATCCCCCCCTAGAAACACCTAGATTACAAAGGGAATATTTTCAGGAGTTTTATAGTGGAAGACATGAGTTAGTCATGTTGTTATATTAAAAACAGAAGGACTTCAACTTCAGTAGAATCCAGCTGGGTTTTGTCTTTAACCTTGAGGGGAAGGAGAGCTGTAGAAGTCTGTATTATCACTGTCAGAGAGGGCTCCAGTGGCACTGAAAACTTTGTCACGTTTCTTTCATGCTGAGTTGTCAAAATAATTTTTTGAGGATTTGAGACACCAGCGTTTCTTTGTAAGTGTTGGATTGTGTGAATCTGTTTATCTTGCCAGCACTTGATTGCTGTAGTCTTATAACACTTTTGTTGTTGTTGTTGTACTATACTTTATTACAGGGCAGAAGCTTCTGCAGGGTAGTATTGTCGCTAAGAGTACCATAAAGCCAGGACTTTTTCAAAGGAAATAGTTATGTACATATTGTCAGTTTTCCCCATAATTAGTAATTGTCCATTCAATGAACAAATAAAACTGGGTTTTTAAGATTTCCAAAACTATTAAGGTATCCCATTTATACTTCTAGCTTTTCAAGGGTCAAGATAATAAAAAATAGGTAATATTAAAATTGATACAAATTTTATTTTTTAATTTGAAAAACAGAAATAAAACAAATTCTGCAAAGCAATATTTGAAACAAATATGCTTTAGATTATGCTTTTGAAAAAAAAAATTACTGTTTTTAGTCATGGTCATCTCTCTTATCTCCTAGGTCAACAAATTCATGTAAGTCCAATAGTTGTTCCTGCCATTTCCTAAACTGTCTTCCTACTGTAAGATGAGAATGATCTTTCAGGTAATTATATCTTTCTGTCCTATGGAAATCTTATGGTCAAATTTACAGAAGACTGGTGCAGCCACATGGACCTGGGGCTCCTACTTATACCTATCATAAGTTCAATTGCCATATTATTTATTGTGATATTATAATTGTATGCTAGTATAATAATAATATTCTATCTTCTTATGGCTATATATGACAAATTTTATTTGTATAGACACAATAAAGTAAAATATGAAACACATACACAAGAAACTTTAAAGGAATGCTTAAAGCAAGGTGAAGCACCAGAAGATAGGAATCACCAGAATTCAACAGCCCTGTACAAATCTTTGTTTTGCCTTTGTTTAGCTTGTGCATTATTAAATAATCCTTAACTATACAGTAAAAGGTTTTCTTTACAGTATCAGCTCCCAGTCCTGTCCTCTTTACTTTTGTAATTTATTACACCCAGATCAGTTGTCCTTTTCATTACAGTGAATTTCTTCTTCTTTCTTTATGCTACCTCAGTACAAATGGAAGAAAAACTAGTGAGGTAGTCTGTGCTTCTAGTCCCCATGGTCGCCATCATTTTGTCCCTGATCAAGCAGAATTTGCAGTTCCAGAGAAACCTGTAGGGCTACCTGCTCTGTCCTGCAGAACACAACCCCAACAGAATACTCAGCAAATTAGCTGCTAAACTCTAAGTGGGGGTCCCAGCAGATAGTGTTTCCTTGATGCTGTTGCTGGTGTGGAAGGTGTTCAGTGTGTTTAGCTTGGCCAAGTGTAGGTATATCAATAGAGATTCAGTAAACCTCACTTTATGAACAACAGACAGAATATTTTTTTTTACAAATTTTAAGGATGTGTGGGTTGCATACAGAAGAGATTCTCAATAACCATTTTTTTTTTCCCCAATAGACTAAATTCTCAAAAGATCAATATTCCACCTGAGGTAAAAAAAAAAAAAAAAGCAACAAAGAAGAATTCTGTGCAGCTATTTTGGCAAATTCATATTGAACACAACATATTCTGTAATTCTACATTGAAAGTGGCAAAAAAACGGAGCTACAGACAGCAAAACCTGTTCTGTTGACAATATCCACAGAGTTAGCTGGGTTTGCTACCTACTGAACTATAACTTCTGGCGAGTTTTTGCCTTTAGTTTATCATGAAGAAAGTTTTAAGTTCCCTTTGGGACAATGTATATATATGATCCCAGCTGATGTATTTTCAGTCTTGAGGAATGCATAGCCTTCTCTGGTAACTAAGAATGCCTTTAGGAAACTAGTTGCTAAAGTCGTGATAGGATCATAAAACCCTCAAAAGCAAATAAAATTTACCTTGAAACAAAAGACACTCACATTAACACTTTCTAGTTAGGTGAATACCGCAGGGTGCCTCTGAATAAAAGAGCAGCTTTTTGCATCAGAAATTCAAAAGTAAGGCAATGCTCCACGTACTGCATGCTAAGAGCTAACGTACCTGTTGTGGATGTGCCTAGAACTGGATACAACTATGAAACCTGTGGGTGAAGGAACGTTGTTTAACGCAAATGGAGAAGGCTGCAAATATGAGAATAAATCACTCTTGCAGAGTAAAGAGGCCCAGTCACCCCACTGGAATCCTTCCAGAAGGATTTGGAGTTGGATATCTACCACAGGCTCAAGACTCAGATCCCTGCTGGACTCATGTTCAAGTCCCTTGCTCCCTGGCCTTACCAGGGCAGCAGCCCTTGCAGCAGTTAGGCTGGCAGACCCAGGTCCCTCCTCGTTCCTGCCCCGCAGGGAGGTCAAGACCAGCATCGCCCTCAGGGTGAGGGACCTGCTCCCAGCTGCCACCCTCTCTGAAGGCAAGTAGAAATCAACTGAACTGCCTCCAAATAGCTCCTATTAGGTTAACCTAGATCTCCAGCTCCTCTTGATTCTTTCTTAACAAATATGGAGTTCATACATCTCATCAAATTTCCCAATGGTGGGGAAGTGTCAGAGCATTTTGGATTAATAGACTTCTACACAGAAACACTTCAGGCTAAAACCATGCCCATTGCAGCTGAAAATTTTGCTTTCTATTTTTGGATAATGCCAATGCACATCTGGACCCATCTTTTTTACCATTGACATTAGAGTCAGGCTTTGCTGCTGCACAGGTCAGAGGAATGTCATTGTACCAACAGCAAGCAGGAGCAGCCAAAGGCTTTGCTTGACACTACTTAGCCATCACAGGAGGAAACACACGCTGCAAAGGTACAAAACAAGCTAACGGTGCTGTTTGTGTGGGTTTGGCCTGCCAATATCTGGCAGCTCATGACATCCTCTTCACAACACCCACCAGAAGGTGAACATAGTTGAAAGGATTTGCTGGAAACCCATGAGAGCTGATAAACCCTGCTGAAAGTCCTATGTGCAATCTGACCCATCTGCTCTCTGACCAGTCCATCTTGCTACATCTACCCAGGCAGAGGTCCAGGCTGAGAGCAAAAGCCTTTTAGGCAGGTTCAGACTTAATGCAGCAACAAAAGCAGAAAAAAAGAGAATTCTGACACTTGTAACAAGCACTGATTTCTTTTTCACAGTTTGTTAAGAATGAATCCACACTGAGATATTCAAATGGCTTAAAGTCTATCAAGGTGTTTCAGTGCTGAGGGGCATTTTGCCAATACTCATACCATGTCTTAGTGATTTTCTTTAATTTTCACATGTTAAAATCTGGAAATCAGGTAAAGATTTCCAAAAGAAAAAAATAGACATCAAGTGTTTAATATGAAATGTGTGCATTAAAAGTGACAGGCTCCATTAAAATCCACTGGGAATGAGGCATGCCATGTTTCATCTGGCACTCAACCATGCTCATCTATTCAGAAAAGTGGTCTCAGGGTTTCCTAACTGTGGTCTCAGGCATGGGTTTTGACACAAATCCGTTTGTACCACATAAATCATGAATTCATTCCTTCAAGCACCAAAGTCAATTTTGAAATCTTATGTTTATAGTGGATCATCAATATTCATCAGTACTATCAATTTAAAAAAAAAAAAAAAGAGAGAAATTTTAACAATATTATGAGTGAATGCAATGGGAACAGAACACAAGAGATTTTTTTTTTAAGCTACAAATCTGAAGTGGAAGTGAATGTTAAATGTATGCTTCATACTAAAACTTTATGAAAAATGAAATGTACAAAAAGCTGGATCCTTGCCATGACACCCATTATGGTGAAGTCTGAGACTCTGACCCTCCGTGTTATACTTATTGTGTTTTTGACACATTTAGTCAATTAAAATGGGTGAAGTGTAATTTGTTTTTCTTAAGTTTAATACAGCATGTCAATAGAAGCTAACCAAAATTTATAGTAGGAACACTAAAACTGCCACTTGCACTTAAACAAATGAACACAATTTATCATGGTTGAAATAAAAAGAACATCATGTGCATTTGACTTTATACTTCACATGAGCATGTTGCCAAATATAGGAAAGCATGTTACAGCTGACACTTCCAATGGAAAAGACATTTTACTTCGCATTAAATATTGGTGTGAAAAATTTGGACCCTGTCCAATCCTAAGAAGTGTTAACGTTGGCACTTCCACTGTATACTTTTACTGTAAATTGTTGTAACATTTATTTGACATGGAATACCCAAAGGATTGATGAGTAAAGAAAGGAAGACTTTTTATTGTGCCATGTTCCCTTTTTCAGTCATACATACTAAGCCTTTACATCTTCAGAGTTTAAACAAGTCACCACCTGTACTCAATCGGTGAAAGTTATTTTTCATGCAACTAGAGTTTGCCTTTTTTATAAACCTATAAAAGCACACATTTTCCATTTTATTGGTCAGCAAAGCAATGGCTGATTTTGCCATAAAACTTAGAAATGTTGTTTCTTTATGGAGATCTATGTTTTTTTAACCCTTTATAATTCCTTGGAATATAAACCTCCTTCATTTCATTTATCAGAGACTGAAAACACAAAACAAACTGCAGTATTTTTTCTTGTCATTAAAAAGTTTACCTAACACTGCTACCACTTATATTATTACCTATGGACTACTAAAGATTTAGGAGGAACAAAGTACTGCTGCGTAAAAATTTATCCGCTTCAATTAAGTACCTGCACAAGAATTCCGGGTTTGTATTATGTGAACTCTAACTGCATTTATCTGCAGTAATGAAGCACTGTAAAATGTTGGAAAAGTGCTGAGGCAGACTTCATATGATTTACTGAACTGATCTCTAGGTTAAGAAAGCATGCCCAAGAAAAGGGAAAATTTCCTTCCATATTTTTCAAATTAAGAAAATCCATAACATTTTGAATTATAACATTAAATTTTAGAGCCACAAACATGAAAATTATAAGGTTATTTTAAAGATGTTTTTTACATATATGATCTAAGACCTTGAATTTTAATCTATTTAAATACAGCACTTTGAGCTTTCTTTATTTGATTACAATTAAAAGAGTAATGTGCACACATAAATACTGAGAGAACAGATTATTTTCAAAGTAGACAAACAACACAGCTGTCATACACCAAGTAGAAAACTCAGAAATCGTGATATAATGAATCAGGAGAATGTAGCCAGCAGAGGACATGAGCTGATGCCTAAGGGTACATCTGTTGGCACCCAGAACATCATATATAGTGGCACCTTCAGAACATCTCTGGAGAGAGAGATAGTCTTATTACTCAGAATCATGGAATCATAGAATGGTTAGGCTTGAAAGAAACATTAAAGATCATCCAGTTCCAACACCCCT
>NW_010302115.1:0-267 GCF_000700745.2 Antrostomus carolinensis
CAGGTGTTGTTGTGTCCCATCCCATGTGCATGTCCCTGGCCCTGTCACTGTCGCCGCCCCCCTGCCCGTGCTGCCTGTGAGCCTGGGCTTGCGCGGGGCCGGTGTAACTGTCCAACACTAGCAGCTGTCTCGTTCCAGTTCAATAAAGGAGTAATGCGCAATAACCCGGTGTCGGTGCTTTCCTCTGCCCCCTGCCTCACCCAGCACCTCCCTCGGGCTCCTGTCCTGTGTGTGTGTGAGGCAGCAGTTGCTGCTGGGCACGGACCT
>NW_010302116.1:0-16333 GCF_000700745.2 Antrostomus carolinensis
TCCTCACCCCCTGGCTCTGGGGGTCCATCCCAGCTCTGACATCGAGCATCTCTGGATCTCAATTCCAGTTACACTTGTCCTTGGACTCGACTTTCTGCTCCAGTATGGAGTCCCCCGTGGCCTACACATGGGTATCTGCTCTGCTGTTGAACCTCCATGGGCTGCAGGGACCACCTTTGCCTTCTCCTACTCCATGTGATTGAACTGGGTGTCTGAGGTTCTCTGTCCTCCCCATCCTCCTCCTTCCTCCTGCAACGAAGCTGTCTCTTTGTTTAGGCCAATAGTCGTCTTTAGTTCAGGTCAATGGCCTCTCCTCCAGGTTCTCTCCACCTTCTTCCTTTCAGGACAGTCCTTCCCCTCACATATATGGATTCACAGAGGCGTTTCTCTAGTGCTGATTAGCTCAGCCTGGACTGGAGACAAGTCTGCCTTGGAGCCAGGGGAGCCATCCATGTAAACCCTTCCCCCACTACCAAAAATGTGCGCCCCCTCGCCCCAAACCCAACACACCATGTAACTTGCTGTACCTGTCTTTTTTACTCTGTGCACCATCAGTTTGGCTGTGGATTAGTCTTTCCAATGCCAGAAAAAACTTCCTTAGAAGCAAAGAAATGATAAAAAGCAAAAAAGTTTATGGTCCTTTTTGTGTCTCGACCATGGATGCACAAAACAGTTGCTTGGGCAGTTGACATGCTTCAGTGTCAAAATAGGAACTCACAGCAGGAGAACAGGAAACAGATGTGATCAGAGGAGAGTGGAATCTCCTCTAAGTAGGACCTACTGTTACTAGAGAAATTTCTGTTCTGTATTGGTGATCTTTTTTTTGGGATTCACATATTAGAGGAAGTCACTTGTGGTTGTTCCCACCTCCAGCCCTCACTGTGTTTCTATCTTTCAGCCAAAGATTTCAGTCCTCCAAGTTCTGCAAAAGGCCAAGCACAAATTGTATGGCGAGCAAGTGAACCCTTGCAATGGTTTCCTCAGTTTTGCTATTTTTTTGAGTGTGCCCAGGTCCTTCAATCTCAAACTGTAGCGTCTATCTCAGTTTTTTGAAGGAGTTCTTAACTTTGGAACATTTATGAAACTTTCAGTCTCTGTATGAAAGTTGAAGGAAACTGATTTCTCTTTCCAATTCCATTACATGTTGCTGAATTTGGTCTGTGACTACCTCGGCACTCAGAACACAGCAGCAGCTCACTGTAGTAAAACACCTGAAGGGCTGATCTTTCCCTTTGATGACAGGGTATTGAACTTACATCAGAGATCCCAGGGAGCCCTAGTAAACCTGCTTTCAAGTCCTGCCAGAAGCATTAACTTGCTACTCCATTTCTGAACCCAGTGGAGCAGACTGGTGCCTGCAGGCAATGTACCAGTGATATTCTAGTTCTGAGTAGGAGTGTGCTTTAGGAACAATTGTCCCCTTAGCAAAAAGTGGTCTTGTAGCACATGGATTAGTTTCCCTTCAAACATAACTAAACCCAAAGATGTCCTCCAGGAGCATCCCCACGTACTGCTACTGCTAATGGGTGTGGTAGCAGATCTTCCATTCTCTTTCACTCTGCAAATCCATTACTTTGCTCCTCACTATGCCACATGTAGACATCTGCCAGCAACAAAATTTCCTAGAGGTTTTCCATCTTGAATGGAATTTATTTTTCAAGTTACAACTGCAAAACCAGAGGTTAAGGGAAATATCTTAACTGACAAAGTCTTAACTGAGAAGTCTTGTCCATGATTTTTAGTGACCTGATATACTACTACCTTAGAGGACGAGTTAAAAAAAATAGCACTACCTTTTTGGTAGAAGCTATGTCTTTAGTATTGCTAAAGTACTACAGTTTGTTCAGCCTTAACTCTGCACTGAGAGGAGGATTAATCAGAATCTTAGAGGTGCTCTTTAGAGGCTTAATTAATAGATTCAGATCTCCTATGATAATCTTTAGCATCAGAGCTGTGGATTAACCCATGGAACAAATCAAGGAAATAAAGGATGATCTTTAAAGTATAGATTGGGAAGTTATCCTGAAATCAGTTTGCTGTTGTATAGACACTATAAAGTTTACAGATTTCACCTTGAAGCCATTTTGTTCAGTCTTGTTATTTTTGTTAGGTTCCTAGCTCATACTTAACGTGCCAGTGAGCTAATTTGTTCTTTTCCCAGTGTCCTAGTTAATTTTGCAGTCACCTGGACACTGTGTGGTTATTTCCAAAAGCTGGCAATAATGTTTGTTCCATTTCATCTTTCATCTTCTTATTTGTCTGTATTGAAATTATTTTGACATCTTTTTGTCATGTAACTTACTTTTCTTTGATGTGCTTTGACATAATTTTGTGTTTTCCTGAAAGTACCAGGTGCTCCCCATGGATTCCAATTAATGTTGTTTTGAGGTTGAGTTTATGATGTGATACAGCTGTTGTGACAATTCTGTCATCTTCAAGGGAAGGTAAATGAAGGTAGCTTCAGCTAAGCAAACATCTACAGCTGCTGTAATCATCACTTAAAAGTCAGTCTTTACTCAGTATGTATCACTGACACCAACTATTTCTTGTTCTATGGTTAAGAAATGAGCATTATTTTGTGGTTACTGATAGCAAAATCAAAGATTTTCAAGTGGGACTGTTATGTACCAAGGCTATTTCTTAAAGCGGGTGATCACCATAATGAAAGACAAGTTGAAATCAGCTTGGTGTTACATATAGACACTGTAATGTTTCCAGACCTGCCTTGAAGCCATTTTGCTGCAGTGTACCTGTTACTGGTCTAGAATCTTAGTTCAATTAATGCTGTTTTATAAATGTACTCAGTTAGCTTTTGTAATGGCTAAGCTAAAAAAGCTCTTACATGCAGACTCTGTTGGAAGCCCAGGAGTGGTCCCATGAAAACCTATCAGACAATTCACAAGTTTAAAGCTATTTACTCCTAAGTGCCTTTGTGGAGTGAAGCCTAAAATCACTTAGATAACATCTATCATTTATTACAAATGTAATCTGTCTTTAACTACAAGTGACTTATATACTTAGGAAAATCTCCCTTTAAAAGTAATTTTAAGGGCAAAAGACTCTTTATTTCAGTCATAGTGATACCCCCAAAGATCTCCCACTGCAATAAGTTTGGGAGAACAATTTCTTCTTTGCCAGGAATCACTGGTTAAAATTCTCCAGCTTATACATGCCGTGATTACACAAGAAGTAATACAGGCTAGATGATGCCAGCAGTCCCTTCAGGCTCTAAAATCTATTAACCTACTGGATAATTTACAAACGGAACAATTTATGGAGTGAGAATCTGTCTATTGTGTGTGAGGAAGGAAACATTACACCTTGCATCATTCATTGTGATAGAGACTCTGTTTACACTGTGTCTGCGTGCTTATTACAAGGGAGCAAGAATAAATTAGTGAAGATTGTTGAATGCTAATATAAGTATTATTCATGTTATCTGTGAGCAAAAGTCTTCTTTAAATTTCATGTTGCTTTTTAATAAATTCCTCCTGCAACGAATGCAGCAACATGTAATATTCAAAAACAAAGGCAAAGATAATGAAATATCATGGGTTGGGCAGGGTGGGGACATTGACAAATGGAAGTAATTTCCAACAATGGTAAAGATTTAGGTAATTGCAGTAGCCTACAGCTCTGCAGGTTGGATTCTTCATAGCAAGCCATTCTCGCAGCTGTTTTCAAGGATCTGCTTGCAGCTACAGACTTAAATTTTTAGAAAAGGAGGGCAAGAGACATTATGAATAAGTATGAGTTCATCCTATTAGTTTTAATGAAATCTGATAAAGCTCAAGTGCTTGAATATTTACAACCAAGTGACTGTCAGGTCCCTGAGGGCACTGATAGTCCCTGTTGGCCCTGCCCGACCACCCCTGGGGCCTCCCACTGCCCTGCCCATGGCTCAGGACCCCATTCCAACCCCCCTGGGGCTGTCAGTCCCTGCCCCGGCGATGCTGCAGCAGTGCCCGTCTCTAGCTCCCACTGCTCTGCCTGGCCATCCCAGGGCAGTGTCTGACCCTGGGGACCCCCACTGGGCCTGACCCTGACCTGAGAGTTGACCTCCTGGCTCGATCCTGGACCTACCCCATCATGACAAACTTGCCTGATGACCTGGGCACTTGGTTGACCCCAGCTGCCGTCCCCAGGTCTGTCCTGCTTGCCTGCATGAGCGGGTGCCCAAATGAACTAATTCCACCACTGCAGAGCTAGATGATTAAAAGCAAAAATGATCCCAGTGAATTTATCTGCTCAGTCTCATGTTACCTGAGTGGCCAGTCCATTTCCCAAGATCTGCCTCTGTGTCTGCTCTGATCAGAGGTCTCTGTTAGGCAAAATGCCACTTCCACAGTGAGCTGGGGGAGACAGGTACCTTCAGAGAGGGCTTAGCCCAGTCCAAGACCTGATTCTATCTTTGGAGGTCTCCTTCCTTCTCCATGGACTGCAGGTTCCCAGCATCCTCCTTGAAGTGCCTACAGTTAGGTCTGGTGAATATACCTGCAGTATTAGTTTCTAGGTAGTTCTAGCGGTAGTTTCCATGCACTGATTTGCTGTAATTAGCAAAGGCTTTGCTGACACTTTCTGCCTAGAGATAAGATCACCTTCCTAAAAAAGGGCAGTTTCTAAGTTATGTTCAAATAAACAGCATTAAGTACTTCTCTAAGCATCAGTTTCGTGGTAAAAAATTGCTGCAGTGGCTGCAGAGATAGCTTTTGTTAGCCCAAGGAGGGAGAAGGATCCAAACAAATATGAAATGGAAGGGAATTTGAGAAACATCCTCTTTATTCTTATTGTTTATGCTATGAAACATGCTTGCTGCATGGATCTGAAGTGTATTATGCCAAATTTGGAGGCAAAGTAGGTGCCAGTGTAAACTATGTGTGCGTAAAAGAATTACATTTGCAAGGATGGGGTTACAGAAAGGCAACTATTAGAAGTTATCCATACATCATTCTGTAGGAATTTATTCTACTTTACCACTGCTGACTGGTTACTCTTGCTCTCACAATCTTTCCCTTCTGCTCATCAGCATGGCAACCTCTGGCAATCATTTATGTGGGAGTCTCACACTTAGATTACCTCCAAAATTGTCTCACCAGAGCACTGATCCAAACCCCATTCAGGTCAATGGGAGTTTTGCCACTGACTTCATGGAAGGTTGGATCAGGCCCAGGTAGCTGCATGCTGGCACACACCATGGATCATCGCTGTGCTGCCCTTGGAGCTGATGCAATGCTGCAGGTGTAGGCTAGGACCATAGCTTTTTTCCTACCCAAAGCCTTACATATAGTGAAGTGTGGTGAGAAATGAGGTTCCTATGAGGTGTTGCAATCCTTGCCTAGGTTTGGACAGCTGATAAGAAGAAGGTCAGCTCCTGATCTGAAGGGTTCAGTTAAAAAAGGAAGAGAAGGAATGGTTCTGGTGCAAGGGCAAGGACAGGCAAATCCTCAGTTGTTCTGTGGTGGAGAGTGATGAGAATAGGGATAAAGGAGGATGAAAGGAAAAGGAAGATGAGCAATATGGAAAAGATAGTTTGATCCTTTCAAAATCATCCCATGTCATAATTTTAATTATATAGAGAAAATTTTGGTGACTTTAGGTCTTTAAATGCTAGACTGATAATTCTTGTTTCTCTCCTTGCTTTCTTCCCATTAGCCCTGCACTGTCACTGTATCTTCATCAAGAGTAGATGACGAGCAGCTTTGGGTGGCACCTGAGACTTTGTGGGACTGGCCAAATGCTGGAGACTCTCTGTCGATGTGAATGCCAAACCACAGCTCAGGGCTGCCTGTACGTGTACCTTTATTGCACTCTAGAGAGCTTTCCAGAGTATTTTTTCTTCAGTGAAATTAATATCTTCCACTTTGACTTCCTTGGGTTGTGCTCAAAAGATTTTGGCATCATCTAAACCGAAACTGGAAAGTAGACAGTTCCTGCTTAGCATTCAGCCTAGAAATAAAAACACGTGGGGAAGTCTGACATAAGGGTTCAAATGGCTTTCATTTGCTAATGCATTCACCCAGTGGCTATGATGCTAAGCTGCTTCCACTCCTTCTCTAACACTATTGTAAATTAAATGATGCAGCCCTGATTTTGCTGTCAAGATATTGCTGCCACAAGCTCTTGGAGACTGGTGGGTCTCTGGTATCTTTGGAAGTCTGCCAGTGCTGGATCCACATAGTCACTGCAGCAATGAGCAAGTCTAAAAGCCTGTCCTGTAAACTGAATTTGATTCAGTGATCCTTGCCAAAAGAGCCTTTCTCCCTGGTGACATGAGGCCTTGGGCAACATCTGGGAGGTTGGCAGAGGAAGGTAACCACAAGGGGCACAGATGAAACAAATGTAACTAGGGATCAGGTAAGTGGAAGAGCTTGATGTCGCCATGGTACTGAGGAAGGTGGCTCCACAGTGGTGGGGAAGTTCCCCTGCCACATGGACCCAGCTGTCGCTTCCCTGATGTCCTTACAGTGATCTTAGTGTTTCTTTGTCTGTAACAGGGGACAGGGATATAAATTACTAGAGATACTGAACATTGAAATTGCTCTTGATTTCTTTATTAAGAACAGGCACTTCTGAAAAGCCGCCTACCTCCGAAATGGCAACTGAGGGAAGAAATGTCAGTGAAAATGAGGATTTGTGTGTGTTACTCTTGCTTGTACCAGCAGGTACTGGGAGATACAGGGAGAGGAGTCAGTCCCTGGGGAACTGTTAGGTAACTTGAGAAGGGACCCTCAAGAACAGATTGTTTTTTCCTCTCTCTGTGACAGTCCTGGGGAGGTGGTCTTGCCTTGTACAAGTTCATACAGCGTTTGTGTGGTTTTTTAGTACTGTGATTCTTTTACTGGCAAGGTAATTATCCCCTGTCCCAGAGGAAGCTATTGAGGACATACCTGCCACAAGAACAACCTATTGCTACAGGAACCCAGCTGTCCCTGTGGGCTGGTGCCAGTAGAGTAACAAAGCTGTGTGTTTAAATTATACAGAGGTGGTTAATGAGTTTTCACCTTGTCAGGAGAGCAGTCCAAGGTTAAAGAATGGTGTGTCCCAGAAAATAGAGTGAGAAAAGCTGAGTTTTGAAAATATACAATCTGCAGGGTGAGCTGGTATATTAAAAGAAAACTGTTAGGATTTTCCTTTTTATAGAAGCAAAGCGCAGCATTACAAAAAGATGGAGAGGGGCACTGCAAATTCTGAGTGCAGTGTGGCAGCTAGAAAATATGTAACACGTTATTATGCTATCAGTGGAAGTGTTTAATGATATTTAGGAGATGTTCCGAAAGCTGTCCTGTCATGTCTGTATATTCAGATATGGGCTGTATGAAGTTGCCTGTGATATACTTGGCTGGCAAGGCAGGGTGAAGGGGGATTTCAGCCTTTCGTGCTGCCTCTCATCAAGCAAATCTAGTTTCATTTTTGTTGAGATTATAAATGTTGCAAATGAAAGGAACAGAGCAGATGCAGTTTCTTTAGATTTTAGGAGGAATTTGTATTATCTATCACTTGACATTTTGATTGCAAGGGTAGCCTTACGCATTATCAAGAATGTACATGTTCAATAGATTAGTAGCCAGTTAATTAGTGGAGGCTGAAAAGAATCATATTTACCCAAAAATGAGGGGGAAAGATTTGTAACTATTTATGAGAAAAAGCTTTTGGCTTTGAATATAGAGAGATCCTACTCCTGCTGTGCCACATCTTCAAAGCCATACTTCCTGCATCACTGTGTTGGGCTTGGGGCGGGGAGCGGCGGGGAAGAGGGGGGGGGAAGGCACATTTTAGAAGGGACTCCAAAGTGTAACACTCCAGCCCAGGCTGAGCCAATCAGCAATAGAGAAACACCCCTGCAAATCCATATTTGTGAGGGGAAGGACTGTCCTGAAAAGAAGATGGTGGAGAGAACCTGGCGAAGAGGCCATTGACCTGAACAAATGACAACTATTGGCCTAAACAAAGAGAGAGCTTCGTTGCCAGAAAGAAGGAGGGGGTGGACAGAGAATGACAGACACCCAGTTCAACTGCATGGAGTAGGAGAAGGCAAAGGTGGTCCCTGCAGCCCATGGAGGTTCAGTGGAGGAGTAGAGACCCATGTGTAGGCCATGGAGGACTCCATGCTGGAGCAGAAAAGTCGACCCCAAGGGCAAATGTGACTGAATTGAGACCCTGAGAGACGCTCAGTACCAGAGCGGGTTGGACCGAGAGCCAAGGGGTGAGGAGGTTTGATGGACCAGAGGTCCATCTGCAGCCTGTGGACATCCCCATTTTGGTACTGGGAGCTGTGCCTGAAGAGGTCTGTGACTCCATGGGAAGCTTGCTCTGGAACATCTTGCTCCTGGACTTTCCTGCTGGGAAGAGCAGCAGAGGTGAACTGACCGCAATCCCTATTCCCTGTCCTCTGTGCCGCTGAGGGGGGAAGGTAGAGAAATCAGGAGCAAAGTGATTTGAGCCCAGGAAGAAGGGAGGGGTGGGGGGAAGGTGGTGTAAGATGTGCTTGTTATGTCTCATTGTGCTACTCAGAAGAATGGCAATGAATTAAATTGTTTTTTCTTCCCCAAGTTGAGTCTATTTTGCCAGTGACCATAACTGGTGAGTGAGCTGTCCCTGTCCTTCCTTCCTAATCTGTGTCCCTTTGTTGTGATTCCTTTCCCATCTCATTGGGTGCGGTGAGTGAATGCAGTACCTCAAGGTCTACTTGTGGTTAAATCACCATAATCACCCATCTTTTGCACGCTTGGTTCTGAAGCTCCATCTTCTTCTTTCATGCCAAGTCCACAGACCAGAACCCCAAATCAGTGTCCCCACCATCCTCATTGCCCTCTTCTGCTATTCCTGATAGTCTCAGGTTGGTACTCCCTGTCTCCACAGCCCCAACTTCTTTTGACTCACTTTTGTAGTCCCTGGAGTGCAGAGCCTGCAGTGGGTGGTGGGCTGGGACGTCTGCCTCATGCTGGCACAGACTTCTGTTGTCTGTTAATCAGCACTCACTGTCTGTGTAAAAGCTCTTACTCCCACCCTGTTCACACTCCTGCTCACTTTATGTTCATATATATCACACTCTGATCCATTCTGGTTTTGTGACAGCCATATTTAAGGCCAGACTCTCCAGCAGACATCTCTGGATTGCTCATTGAAAGGAAGACATAAGCAGCATATAACGTGTATTTTTAGAGCAATATTTCCAGAAATACCTTAAATTGTCTTGAATTTGCATAAGTCTAGAAGCTTGTCATAGGAAATCATCACCAGATTAAAGTGTGTCTCATGAGAGTCTTCAAGGCTCTGTACAGGAACCAGTACTACTCAATATCTTTAGTACTGAACTAGAGTAAAATGTGCAGCTCGGACAAACACTGCAGAAAGGCCGGTAGTGATAAGGGGCAGACCTATGAAGCAGTATGGAGTGCTGGAAAAGTTGGCCTTGTTGCACAAAGTTATATTTAAGTGTAATCAAACAGATGCTATACATCAGAAAACAGTGATGCTGATAAAAGCTCAAGTATAGCTTATACATGCCTATTATTATGGAGATCTCTTGCTGTATCTCTTCAGCCTGTATCTGTCACCACCTTCAGGGAAGTCTGGAGATGCCTCTCTGCTGCCGTAGAAGGAGGGAAGGATTTAGGTTGCTATATGCTGCCTCTGTGCAGTTCCCTGCTGCCTAGGGCATACCCCAGTATGAGGTATCCAAGCAACCAGACCTACAGAGCTCCAGATTCCACCAGGAGGACCAGGATGCTGAAAGTCAGCCATTGCAATAGCACTAACAATTTATTGTTAGTGTGCTTTTTCTAAGATCTACACATTAGCCTCTTCGTGCTGTAATTCCTCCTCTGTATAATACTCCGTGAAATAATGGGAGTAGCATGAGATTAAATATGTTAAAATTGTTAAAATATGTTCATTTGTGAGCCATTTGGGTAATCCCGTTTGGTGATAGGGACCTTGCTAGTGCCCTGGGCAAACAGATTTGTGTGGTGCATACTGATGTGAGTCAGTCCAGAGAGATCAGTCAAGTAAAGAATCACAGCCTTTGTGCCGAATGATGATGGAAAAAAAATCCTCCTGGGATCACACTGACAGATTTACCTTTCCCTTCAGAAAATCTTCTTATAGATTCCATGAGCTCAGCAGAGTCATAAGGACAGGAATGTTCACAGAAGTCCTTGGTAGTGATAAAGCATGTATGTAACACTTCTGATGGAAGTGTGGATAGTCCTGGTGTCTTCTCCCTGCGTCATAATTAGTGTACCTTAGTCACTGTCACTGAAAATTCATGATCATTTCACACGGGGGAAATTGTATGTGTCACTACAACTTCCTTTAAGTGTATCAGAAGCACATTAACTGGCAGTGTCTAGACATTTGCGCCAAGACAGCATTTAAATCTGAGTCGGAGAGAAAGAACACAGCTGCTAAAACACAGCTCTTCCTCTCTTGATTCATCTCTGCATTCAGTTTCTGCATTTTAGAGTACATTGAGTTTTCTAGTTGTTGTTATTTTACAAGATCTTCTTTAATGCGTAGTGGTTTATGGTGGTGCCTTATGAACTGGTTATCGGTGACTGGAGAGCTGTTGCAAACATTACTTTTGACAGTACTGTAGTTGTTTAGTAAAGGCAACCATCTATTGCTTTTATAATCAATTTTTACTGTTCAGATCACATTTCCACTAGTTTATTTCATTACTGTGCACCTTTTCCACCTGAGCTTATGTAATTTACCAAGTTATGTTCATAGATATAATAATGAATGTTTACTTTAGTGTCTGAAAGGCAGGTGAGAGTCATGATTTCTCCTTAGTTTCCATTAATATCATAAGTGCTTGCACTACACAATACCATGGGATATATTTAAGAGATACATTGGATTTGCCAGGTAGTGTTTTTTTCTAATGGGGAGGTTCGGAAAGCTTTTTCCTGTGTCTTTAGAGAATAAATTAGAGAAGAGCATGTGACAGAACTGAAAGATTTGCCAAGTGTCCATAGGTGGAGAATCACGACTGAAATGATTTCTGGAGCCCACTGGCACCTCGTTACAATATTGGCTGGAGGCATGAGGGTGCATGTTAGATTACCACACATCAGAAAGCTGCTATTTCTTGAAAATATACTCTCCAATCAGTAAAACTTCTCCTGTTTTTCAAACATTCTGTTGAAATGCAGCAAACACCAGGAAATCTCTTCTTACATTTTGTGTATTTTTGTCATGTTCCTTCTGTCTTGCAGATGTTAGGATGTTATTGTCACAAAGAAAACGGATTTCTGTGTTGTTTACTTGGAAGAAGCAATCAAAGGTGTACTAAACCTCTAAATATGAGGCTAAGAATAAGACATAAATATTCACAGCTGGACATTTTTATTTGAGCCTTATGTTGTGTGCACATTAATAGAGTTGACACTGGGGGTTGAGTTTGTATTTTGCAATATTTCACATTGGGTAGGAATAATAATGTTAGAATTTTGTATTTGAATTACCGATGACTCCCTAGCAAAAGCCTTACACGTATGGGCAGCAGTTTGGTTACCATATCACTGGAGTCAAAAGCAATTTGTCATTTGGCACTTATTTCAAAAGAAAAAAGCTGGAGTCTCTCTAGTAAATAAATAGTCACAGGATTTGAGATTGACTAGTAGGTGCAAATCAAATAAAATATCTAACACACCAAATTCCATGCTTATTTACAGGTGAAGTAGGCTGTTTAAACATGTGTTATTTCTAAAGGGTATGCTGTCAATGGCATTCAGCATAATTTAAATGGATGAGAGGAGATTTGGAAGTGGTTTGCTTTCAAACTTGTAGGAAAATTTTTACCTTACTTTCTGTGAAGTTTGGATTTATGGAAAGGGAGCGAGTTAAAAATATGGTTTATGCTTATTGATTTGTAATATTCACACTCAGAATGTGTCCAGGCCTTTCAGTGTTCCTATTCCAAATTATTTGCATTAAGTTTTGAAAACTAAGGCTTACAGCTCAGTTGGCCTGGAAAATAAGAACTCCATCTCATGAAGAAATGTTGCAGTTCCAAAATCTAGTTTCATTATGTGTCACAATGAAACTGCAAATTTTTCAAAATGTATTCACTAAGAATGATGAGATACATAATGACAAGAGTGCTCTCTTGGGACGCATCACGTGTAGGTATCACTGCTTCCCTGATTCAGGCACAAGCAGAGCTGGAACCTGGGCTTCACATCAACCACGTCAATCATTGGTTATTCTAGGTCACTCCTGAGTTCTCTCTGACATGACATCTACAGGCCATTCTAGTTTTAACACTTATCATGATGAAGCAGCATTCCGATTTTGCAGGTCAGATGAGGTCTTTCTCTCTATGGCTTTTATTAAAACATCCACCCTTACTTGGACTTCTTGCAAGTTTCTTGAAATAAATGTATTTCTACAAAATCCCTTGGTCTTGCCAAACTAGAGTTTTCTCCCTCAGGTCTTGATTTTGTTCCACAAATATCTGACAGTTTGGATAAACCACTTGTAAAATCTTCCAGCAAGTAACTTCACGTTTTCTCCCCTGGCTTAAGAGAGGGTGTAAGAGAAGTTGTGAAGTTACTTATGGAAGATTACTTGTTGGATGTCTTCCTGTGTGTGTGGAGGAGCTCCAGATAAATAGTGGCAAAGTTCCCCCACTGCTTGCGTTCAGATTCCCCAATAAAATCTTTCCTGCTGTGGCATTTTCAAAAATGTTAGTGCTGGTTATACAGAGGGTGGGCTGTGGATGGTCCTAGCACTGCTTTGTTTGTTTCTCTCTGCTCTTTCCTTCTCTGCCAGCTGTGCCTGCCTCTGTGCCTCATGTGCACATCACAGGGCACGGTCTGTACCATTTTTAACAGGCAAAGCCCTAGGACTTCTGCATGCAAATAATGACTTTCACACTAAAATGAAATGTATTCAGGAATCTCAGCTTAGTCACTCTGCCAAGTTTGCCTAGTTTAAACAAATAGAGAGAAACTTTTCTAGGGTAAGATAGAACCAGACACCTGATTTACATTAGAAAAAAAATCCTCATGCCAAAATATCCTGTGGTGTGGAAGGGCTAAAATCTAGAGAGACACAGCCTCAACTGTTTCACATAACCCAAGCCTTTATAAATGTCTGTCCTAGATCCAGTCAGTAGGTTTAAGATCAGGAAGGAGTTTTTCTCCAGATCAAACTAGCAAGCTCTATCATTATTTTTTTTCTTTTTTTGGTGGTTTATGGTCTGTTTTAGGGACCTATCAGCTGCGTTACATAATAGACTCTCTGTTCCTGCAGAAATCTAAGAAAAATTATGCCATTCATTTCTTCTGGTTTTTGGATGTTTTTTAATTTTGCTTTTTTTGTGCATGCACATTGTCATTCTTGAGGCTTTTTGTCTTTCATATGGAAGGTCTTGTTTGTTAGAGCATGTTATAGCCTGGTTCTTTATGGTTTTATTTGTCAGGTGCACCAGAGTGGATGTTATTTATACTTTGTTGTTATGCTCCTGGGACTCTCCTTCCCAGATTCAAACAAAAAAAAGAATCATTTCATCTGTCTTTGTCATCTTGCAATAGCAACAGGTAAATTGTATTTCAGTACATTGGGAAGAGATATTACAACAGCTCTAAGTGTTTTGGGGCAACAGCAAGGACAAGTGATGGCGACTGAAGAGGAAGTAATAAATAGGACCCCCCATCATTCTGGAGTGGCTTTGGTGTGATTAATCTAATATCCTGAAAAGAAGAAATCATGAAGATATCATTATCTCCTTACATATTTCAAATTAAGTCAGGGAAAACCTTGACAAAATGCACCTTGAAACCTGACTTACTGCCACAGGATAGCTTGCTGGAAATCTGTGAAAAAGGATGACAGATTTTGCAGGATCTCCTCCCTCCTGTGTTTCTGTAGGAAATGTGGGAAAACATGAGGAAAATCAGCTAGATAAAAAAATAAACCCACTGTATTTCCTGTGGTGATATTTGCAACCAGTTGTGTATAGATGCAACAGAGAGACAAAGAAGAACCGGACGCATGTGATTAAGATGAGGGAAAGACAAGTTCAGAGCCTCTGCTCCTGCCCCTGTTCTTGGTACATCAATGTGCTCCAGGGAACGGGAACCAGAACTTCTGTCTCCTCCCTATTTGGGTGCCTTGACTCCTGGGCACAGGTTCTTGCTCAGCCTTAATTAGTGTCTGCTCTCCTTTCAGGCACCATTGAATGTTTTGCTGCCCTGTGGAGCAGTAAAAATGATGGGAACAGCAATAAGAATAGCCTTTTTCGGAGGAGGTGAGAAAATCAGAAGGTCAGAAATCAGAAAAGAAGTGGCCTGGGGAGACCCATGGGCAACAGTAGGTCATATTGGTGCATAGCGGGTTCCTGATCCTACGGCGACACAGTGACACATCGATGACAACACCCGATCACATCAGTCGTGTGGGACTTTGGCAGCCCCAGGAGAGAGGAGCAGAGCTCGTGGTGGGGCTGTGCCTGCTTGCTGTCAGCCTGTTGCTGTGGGGCTGGTTTCAGACTTGTTTACTGCAGCTTGAGCTGAGCCAGGGATAAAAATGCTGCTGTCTGTAGCTTGTAAATAAGAATTCACACATGGTGCTAAGCCAATTTGTTGGTGTTATTTCCTTGTTCCTGTTGTTGCTAAAACCATACTCATAGCAAAAACCTAATGGGATTGAAAGAGTCAGAAGTGTAAGAAAGAACTGCAGATTCTGAAGTGGGGATTTGAAGGGCTTTCTTCTTCTGCATCTGTCAGAAAACAGCTTTCATTTCTATACAAGCACTAATGGACTCGCAATTTATTTTATGGCTGATGAAATGAGTTGGAATTTGCCTGCTCAGTGGCTGGTTCTTCATCCTACATGTGCAGAGCAGTCCTATTGTCTTTGACAAGGATATACCTGAGAAAGGTGATAGTCATGGCCACAATGTCTCGCTGTCTCGCTGTCTGCCCGGATACTTGCATCATCTTTTTCTTAACAGATTCTTGTACGCTTGAGATGCAGCTTGTCTGGGTAAATTTATCATGTCAAGAAACTAAACATCAGCATTCAAGTTTTGCAAAGGCATTTTCATGCTTCTTTGTTTTGGGTCTTTTTTTTTTTTGTTTCTCCTTGAAGGAACCAGCTGGGATTGAAAATAAATTATTTGAGATTCAACAAGAGAACATTACCTCCACTGCCCTTTTGCTGCTTTCACTGAGTTCGCTGTTATCAGAGAGGCAGGGAGGAGGTGAGCAGATGGGGCAGATGCAGGGGAAGCGCCGGGGAATGAAGAGGACAGTAAAGCTATATGTGAGACATTAGCAGAGGGGGTGATGTGTAAGGGCAGGGTTTTCTCTAGGTAGGACGTGCTGAAGTGATGGCCTTGTGCACATCTGAGAGGTAGCTGAGAGGAACAGTGGGAGAGCGGGGAAGAAGGGGCAATGGATTGCAAATGGTGGGAGGCATGAACCAGACTCTGGTGAGCAGAGCTGCTTTGGTAACTGCTGTGACATGCCTGTCCACCTGCCGCTTCCATAGAGCAGGCTGCTGGTAGATAGGCTGGGCTATGAAGAAGGAGAGTTGTTGCCACAGGAGCAGTGAGATGATCAGGAGCACATGATTTTACAGACAATTTGTCTTTGGAAAGATCAATCCCATTACAGTCTTCTCTGCTGGCCCAACTCCTGCCCACAGTATCACCTTTCCACAGGACTGCATGAAGAATTTGGAACTTAAAAAATGCAACAATTTCTATTTCTTTCCTCAGCAGCAATCAAGATTCCCAGTTCAGTGTTCAGTAAACAGACTAAAACTGAAGTAAACAAGTCTTTAGCCTCCAGCTGTGGTGGTGCAGGGACTCTCTCTCTCAACAGCTGTGTAGATCCATCCCTCTCCCTTTTCTAATTCAGCAGCAGTTTCAGGAGACCTGTGACATCTAAAGATGTGTTGAAGCTGTTGTAATTAGTGGAATTAAGTAACTGACAAACTGGCAACAACGTTTTAACCTTTTTAAAATACTCATACACTGTCAAGGTATGCAAGGTTAGCATGCCACGGGAAGTGTGCTCAGTGCTAGTTTTGGATATACAGCCAGGCTATTTCTCTGCCAAGACTGGTACTCTGAAATGCTGCCAATGTTGAGTTATTCAGGTGGATGAAGGGCATTCTAATGAGACAACAGCTTAGTCACACACTTGTGCTTTTAAAATGGCCAAAAGTTATTTTCATAAAATTTTCAAAACCAGAACAGACTTAAAACATTGTGTTTTAGCAAGAGTAAGACATTACATAGAACATGCTTCAAAATCTGTAAAAAAATAGATTTTACACAGTGGCAAAACTGAACAAACAACAGGTCCTTTTTTTTTTT
>NW_010302117.1:0-249 GCF_000700745.2 Antrostomus carolinensis
TTCGCCGTCAACATGAAACGACCCATCACCCTCTGGTTCACCAAGAGCCTCCCCCAGTTTGTCCCAGTACCTCCCGATCACCCCCAGTTAGAGGTGAGGGGTGGGGGTTGAGGGGGTCTCATGTGGGTCATGGGAACATCCTTGGGGTGAGGAGGTCTCGGGGTGGGTGACACGGGTGACAGGGGCTTCTTGGGGGTCTCCAGGGGTGGCTGGTGGAGGTGGCAGGGGGTCACTGGGTGTGGGGGTCCC
>NW_010302118.1:0-2592 GCF_000700745.2 Antrostomus carolinensis
CCCCCCCACCAAACCCAACACAGAAACACAGGAGTGATGACAGCAGGGCGACAGGCACGAATGCAGAAATCACAGTGGGTTTCTCTGGGAAGACAGGAGCAGCACAGAGGTTCTAACGTGAGTGGCTGGCAGAGGAGGGGAAGGCTGCACCAGGGGGAACAGATGCAATAGAAAATTGCATAAGGGGAGAGAGGCCAGGCGAGAAGGAGCTGAATCCATCAAGTAGCTTCGATTTGAGCCAGTATCGAAGGGGAAAGCCAGCCAAGCAGCTCTCAGGGCAAGGAGGAGGATTTGATGATCAGCCACATTCTACATGGGGTGAAGTGATGGTACCAGAGGTAACTTGGCATCATGTGGCAGCTGCTGCGGGTCCTCTCTGGGGTCTGCCCTGCCTACTTCTCCCAGCACCCTGATCACTCAGAATTGAGTTAGACACAGACCCAGCCTCAGCAGCTCCCTTCCCCCAACAGGAGGGCTTCACAAATCCATAAAACTCCTTCGCGCTTAGCTCTTTACCCCTCTCTCTCTACCCTGGCAGCAAGACTTTCTGGGATCAGTAACACCCCATCCCCAGCATCAGAAGCCCCGGGAACATCAGAAGCCACCCGGTACACATGGCTAGTCCTTGACTCTCTGCAAAAACATGCTTGCAACTGGGTTTCTAGGAAACTAATTTACAAAGAGTGGCTCAAGGGGGCCCGCTTTCTGCACGGATTTATCAGTACCAGTGCATTTCTGCCAGGGTTTGGTAAAACACTTCCACCCGTTTGGAGTACATGTGCTTTGTCCCAGCTCTGCCTTTCTTTAAAGGAAAAAAATCTGCTTTCACAGCTGCCTCCATGGGAACAGCGTGTGGTGTTGGCCATGCTCCAAGCTGAACGGGCTCATTTCAAACACAGAAATCTGCATTTCTTGATCGCAGAGCACTGAAACTTCAAGCCGGGATCCCAGAGCCCAGCCAGGTCTTCTTTAGCTCATTTGCCACCACCAGCAAAGTTCCTGTAGGTCAAATCTCACACTTGGCAACTTCTGTGCAAGCCTACTGCTGAGAATGGGCCGAGTCAGGCCTCAGTGATGCTGGAGAAAGTGGAAGGAATGGATAAAGCTTTTAACTTGCACACTTTGTTAACTCTAGTAGCACTAATGAAGTTCCAGGACTACTGAAGTATCTAACGGAGATGAGGGCAAGTGTTCAGTTTCTCTCCTGTAATGAACTTTGAAACCAAACATCCAGTAAATTTAAATTAAATTTAAAAACATTTTCTCCAATTTTCACTTTTAAAAGCTTGCTTCCACTTGCACTCTGCTGGATTTGGCCCCTGGCACCCTGCTGCATCCCCCAGCAATGTCATGGCCAGTGGGAAACTGCAGCAACACCTACACCATTCCTGAGTTCATCTTCCAACAGAGGCTAAACGATTCCTTGAGCCCCTCAAAGCACCCCCTAATCCGCAGCTTTCAGACTATCGAAGAGATAGCAGGTCCAGACCTCTTCAACGTCTTAGTCAAAGCACACATTTAACAGAGGATCTTCAGAAGACATCTCCTCACCACCATCTCTAAGTGCTCTGGTATTGGTGTCCTTCAGCATCTCCTCAAAACACCGAGATGTGCACACAGACTGCGCATGGGACCTGGGTCAGCCACCTGCCAGCAGCACAACTCTAGTTTTTATTTCCTTTTCTGCCAAGAAAGCTGTCCATCCTTCCCAGGTTTGCTGCTTAGGATCCCAGACTTAGGTCATGTGCCAAAGCCAAGAGAAATTAGGGGGTATCTCTGGCAGGATCAAACCCAACTAGCCCAACAATTTTGGCCAATACAAGGTTCAAGACACATCTGCCAGCACCAGCCAGAGCTGCTGGGTACCAGGAGCCCTCCACACCCTGCAGGATGAGGTCCCATTGCTCACACCTTGGCCTCCTGCCTCGGAGAGTTACACAGATGACTCAGTCACTGAACAGCAACAATAAATCCAATGAGCAATGGTATTTCCACACACAGGGAAAAACTCTGAACGCTTGGTGAAACACCGCCTGTGCAGACAGGGAAAAGATCTTGAGTCAACACAGGGCTTTGCACATCACTGAAGCCCAAGTAACTGCAAAATCTGGCCCAGAATACCTTTTACTTGGTTATGTGCTTGCATTGCAGGGCATTTTTTAAAAATGCATTTCTAAACCAAATGCCTTAGCACCAACACACCCAGCTCCGCCAAGGAATTATGTGGATTTAACTCTTCTGAGGGGTTTTGTCTGAACTTAGCTTAATTGATGTCAAACTCATCCCAGTTATTATAAAGATTGTAGGTACCGCTTACCGGGCGAGAACTGCATCTGCTGCATGGACGATGCAGTCCCTACCCCAGAGGGTTTGCTGACTACATGGAAAAGGCAGAGCAGGGCAAAAAGGAGTGGGATATGACAGCGTGGTGAAGTGATTTGTGTACATTACCCCAGGAGCTTGGATTTGATTTCAGACCTTTGAGTCCACTTCTTCTCATGTGAGCCTTTCCCTGGGAAATCACAAGCTCAGAAGCGTCGATCAGGTCTGATGCTGGGGGAGGGGGGGTTCAAGTTCTGATCCTACCCACAC
>NW_010302118.1:2633-5371 GCF_000700745.2 Antrostomus carolinensis
TTAAAGCAATGCAAGTATCAAAGCTCACAAGACCAAGATCTGATTTTCTCCTCTGAGGCAAGAAGTAGCTTAGTTTGCCAGTGGCTTTCTCGGGAAGGTAATGATCTTTTTGGAGCTGCTCTTTGCCGTAGGTTCTAACTATTTTGAGTATTTTCAAAATACCACTGCTAGAGCCACTTTAAAAAGCACCAATAAAATTAATATTAAAAACGACTTAGCGCATAATTCATGGCCTCTAGAAACCATTTCTTATTCAACTAGCAAGCCAACCGGTCATGCATTTTACATCGCTTTCTCATTTCCTTCGAAGCGACGTGCTGCTTTAGGAAAGACGTATCTGTGCTGCACGTATAAGTCAGCACACAGTTCTCTAGCAGATGCCCTGATGCTAACATAAATCCAGTTGATTATCTGGGATGGGACCCAGCCCTTTGCAATCTCACACAGCAGGAAAATGGGAGAGTTAAAACAGATTTACAATCAGGTTGAATGAGACTGGAGGAAGATCTCTCTAATATCTATCCAGGTGAAAAATCCTCTATTTAATTTTTGTATTTGTTTCCTTTGGATGCTTTAGCCTGCAAATTTATGGCAGCAATGTTTGAAAAGCAGTGAATTTTATACAAGTATTAGAGAAAACGCTCAGGAAACATTTAGCAGAATAAGCTCAAAAACTGGTACCAGAAACACAACTGAGAAAGCTCGTGCTATACATAGCTATGGATAAACCTGCCTCAAAGCACGCTAGAAATTCAGTCACCTGGTGCCCAGACCTCTCTCCAGTTTTGCAGCATTGCAGGTGGGAGGATGGCTGATCCCACCGGCTGGGGGTGGCCCTGCCAGAGCCCCCACCAGTGTAACAGAAAGCTTTGTTGGACCAGACCCAGGGGTTGCAGATCCTGAGGCTGCAGATCCTGGTGCCTCTGTTTTGTGGATCTACTTTCCTCTTCAAAAGGGCAGTGTGAGGGCACATTTAGTTAGTGCAGGCACCCACCGTTGCAATTTTCTTCTTAAAATCACAGATTTGCAAGCACTGAGCAAAACTGGGCTCTCATCAGAACAACCTTCAAAGGTTTTTTTTTGTCTGCTAAGAGCAAAACTACAGCCCCCCAAGCCAAAGGGCCCCAAGCCCTGTAGATTTATTCAGAGGTCAATTCTTTCATTAAGGTTGACTAATTGCCACACATTCCACCCAATAAAGATGGATCATTCACTTAAAAGTAATTAAATTATAGTACTAAAGAGTTGAAGTATCTCATAATAACTGTCCACATAGCAAGGTACATAAATTAAATAAACAATACATGAAAATCTAAGTATCATAACTGTTTAATCCTTTCAAAGGAAATCGAGGACAACATTATACTTTATACTTAACTAAATATGTCAGACTCGATATTTATTAAGTCACCTCTGAAAATAAAAATGGACTAATTCAGATGGACTGTAATTTTAAAATATTGGTTTAGACAGCCTATCTTACCTAATCTGTGATTAATACAGCACTTGAGGAAAAGGTCTCACGTGCTTGCTGTGAGATGATTCGAATAAGATATAAGCAGACTCCTGAACGCATAACTGGGAAGGCTGTTCTTAGAAAAAAAAAAAAAAAGAAGGAAAAAAAAAGAATAATCCTATTTACAAGCTTTTATTATGGCAAAGCACCGCAAAGTGTTTAAGATGAGGTATGTTTCCACCAGCTCAAGCTCAAACATCAGACCTTAACAACATTCATCCATGAGATCTACCTCTCTCACTCAGTTTTTAAAAAGTTTAGACAATAAACCTAATATAGGTTATACCAGAAAGGGAATATTGTAATTCCTCCTCCAGAGATTTGAAGAATGGAGACCTACAGTGGCTTAATTAAGGTTAAATAATAAAGTTCAACTTCATATAATTAAATTTAACCACCTATCAGAGTTAATAGGCCAAAAGTAATAAACTGCATGAGAAGAATAAGAAAGCCAGACCAAAAGGTCACTGTCAATAATATGGTTATTATAGTATTGAAGTCTGGCATACGTGCCAGTAGGAAAACAGACTATTGGAAGACTCCTGTCCATCCAAGCCAAATGCTACGAGGAAAACTGCAGGAAAATCAAGGCAGTAGGAATTCAAGCTTCAAAGCAGAAAAACATCTAACTTTTTATTTTTTAATTAGTTTCATGGAGATTGAAGAGTAAAGGCTGAAAATAAGATTCATGGAGCAAGGAAGAAAATATTTAGGAAGCCAAGGATATAATCTGATGTGCATATAAAAAAAAGGCAAAAAAAAAAAAAAGACAAAGACTGCTGGAGAACCTTTTCAGTAGTTTTCCTCCGAAATGACGTTCATACAAGTCACCCATGTTCCTGATGACTACTGCAACGACAGGTCATCATAAAGAGGTTGGTCAAAATGTAACAGAGAAGGACATGGAAGGAACCAGAACTCTTAGCTCAAAGATTCCAAAAGATAGAAGAGGCTAAAAATAATGGAGAAGATTAAGAAGAACCAAGGCACTTGAGAGATTTGCTTGCTGCCTTTTTGCTGATCTTATGTGCCATTTCTTCTAGGATATTTTAATTCTTCCTAAGAAAAGCAGTGATCTAAATTACAGAATCACAGAATGGTGGGGTTGGAAGGGCCCTCAGGAGATCATCTACTCCACCCCCCCTGCCAAAGCAGGTTCCCTACATCAGGTTACACAGGAAAGTGTCCAGGTGAGTTTTGAACATCTCCAGTGATGGAGACT
>NW_010302118.1:5447-6966 GCF_000700745.2 Antrostomus carolinensis
TGGGGTTCCAGTTTTCCCCCTTGCCCCTGGCCCTGTCCCCAGCCACCACGAAAAAGAGCATGGCCCCATCCATTTGGACCCCACATTTCAGATATTTATAGACATTGATCAGATCCCCTCTCAGGCTGCTCTTCTCCAGGCTGAACAGTCCCAGCTCTCTCAGCCCCTCCTCATATAGGAGATGCTCCAGGCCCCTCATCATCTTTGTGGCCCTAAATTGCCAGAAAATACTGTGTTTACAGTGGGCTCAGAGCTGTGCCCTAGAAATCAGCAACAAAAAGTTTTAGCCCCACTTTTTAAAGGTTAATTGTCATTCTTTTCTGTACTATCTTCACAATTATACACTGATATTGGACAATTTCTGTCACATCCAGTGTTGATTTGAAACAGAAACAGAGCTTATTCCCATCAAAACTGTATAAATTGAAGATTAAAACTGAAGAAAAAAAAAAGCTTTTTGAGATTAATGGATAACCATTTTCAATTCCACCTTTGGTCTCGAGCGCAATCAGTAGATTTGAGTAGAAATGGATTTAGCATCCTCAAAAGCACGCAGACAAATGCCTCCTCTAAATACCTGCCCATACCTCAAACCTCCTCTGAATACCTGTCCACACCTCAAACCTCCTCTAAATCCCTGTGCACACCTCAAACCCCCATGCAGGAGGGCTGGAAGCGGCCCCGAGATCGAAGCAAAGCGGCTGCAGTGGGGTGTAACTCCCCGTACCTGCACGTGAGCCAGCACCACGGCAGCTGCTGGCACGGCCATTCCCAATTCCCCTCTTGCCATCGCAGATGTAATCCCCTGCCCATCTGGTCCCCATCCCTCCTCATGGGGTTATGGTGGTGGAGCCGCTTTCCAGGCTCTCTGCGGGCAGCCGACTGACAGATGCACAGCAGGGGGGAGATCGATCGTGTATGATTATCTTTTGCTCCCCGAGAAGGATTTAGTTTATTGAGGTTGCTGCTGAGAGACTTCAGTTTACACAAGCTTTTTGCTTATAACCTGGTGACTGTGGTTTTGTTTTACTTGGGTCATGCGTAGACCATGAGGAATCATTCATGTGTCCGCAGGAAAAAGGTGCAAAGCTGGAATGAGCTTACTTACCTGTCTACCCCTCAGGATGAGTCTTCTCTTATCACTGTATTCTCAAGCTTGAGATTGAAAATAATGAATCTCACTCCGTGTGATAATTTCACTGGGCTAGCCGTTCACCCACTGCCCCCCACCCCCAGGGCATAGGGGAGAGGATTGGGGGGCAAGGGTAAGGAGGCTTGTAGGGTGAGATAAGGACAGTTTAATCATAGAAACTAAAGAAAACTTAAAATAATACTAATATTGAAATAGTAGTGATAATGATAACAGTAATAAAATATGCAAATGAGTGATACCCAGTGCAACTGCTCACCACCACTGACCGAGCCAACCTGTTCCCAGATAATGATCCCAGAGGAGCAACAATCCCAAACCAGAACCGCAATCCTGGAAGAGTGAGAGCCCGAGCGAAAGCCAGAGAGA
>NW_010302118.1:7072-10620 GCF_000700745.2 Antrostomus carolinensis
AGCTCCGCAGCAACTCATAACATTGGGTACTTATCAATGTTCTTCTCATAACAAGTCTCACACTGATGCTAAAACACAGCTCTTCTAACTACTGAGAAGGAAATTAACTCTATCCCAGCAAAACTAGGACACTCTGCCATTAGAATGGCTCGAAATACACAGTACTGCACAACACATACCTGTGTACACACACATATACACACACATACACATATATGCATGTAAATGCACATATATGTATGTATATACACACATGCATGACTAGACGCACCTTTAGTCAGGTTTCTTGTGCCAGAATCTGTGTGCTTGGCTTCATTCAACATTTCCTCTGGTGTCAGAAGCGTGGGGGAAAGTTATTGCGAAAACCACAAATCTGAGATTCTCCATCACTTTGTTTCAAGACACAGAGCTTTGAAAAAAAACCCACCAAATTACTGAGACCCTCACAATCTCCCTGTACGATTCCAATGCAAAAACCAGAAGTTTTGCCCTGTTTCTTCTAATTTTTTCAAATTTTTGGAACATTGCAGAAAGCCTGTTTGCTGTCATGATGTCTCCTCGACTACTTGCAGCTTGCTACTTACAGCCGAACGGTTTCTCACATGGCCAAGCTCTATGAAAGCAGAAAAGGGGGAGCCCAATGCTGTAAGGCAGCTCTGCAGCAGGACTCACACTGGGGCTGGCCCAGCCATGGCTCTGCAAAAAAAAAAATCAATTCCCAGGGCTGGTGTGCTGCTGAGTGTCTGAAAGCTTCAACTGCAGACTTCATGTCTGATCAGTCGCAAACTGACACAGAAGTGCTTTTCTTCAGTGTCACCGCTTTATCTAACTCCAAAAAAAACTCCCTTGCAGTCTTACTACCATCAACACCTTCAGCTGATAAATTTGGCTAATCTGGGCCCACGGGTTCAAAAGTTCTCCAAGGGAGGGATGAAGATATAAACAGAGCATGATCATATAAGCCTTCTTAGGAAATCAGGCTAAAAAGAGATTTAACTTTCTAAAGTGCCATGATATGGTATATTAAGATGGTTTCAAGACACATGCGCAGGGTGGTAAGGGGATCACTGCCTCTGGGCAGCAACAAATAAACCCTTGGTATTACCTGTCCTGCAGACAGCTTTCACAGGAATGCAAATATTGTACAGTAGAAGCTGTGGGGTGAGGTGTTGGCCGGGGCTGGTGGAGATCTCAGCAACTCACGTGCTCCAAATCAAGCAGTTTTAAAGCTGGCCAATGGTGGAAAAAGTCTTAAAAAATTCTAGAAGGTGACTCTGTAGCCCAGAAGGTCCTATGAGGTGAGAGAAGGCTCAAAACCATCCTCCATATGTTGGAGATGCTGAGAACTTTGATTTCTGCAGTGAAGAGCAAGGTGCTCTGCTGACCTACCAGCACTCTGCATCCTTGCAGCATTTTAGGGGTCTAATAGCACCAGAGAGATTTTAAAGCATAGCATAAGATAGACAAGCTCTGGGAAACCAATATACTGATGTGCATCATGGACACCAGTCCATGTGGGCAGCAGAGTCCCTTCCACCAGACTCGGTATCAGGTGAACCATGAGACCTTACTCTCTCTCCAACAGGTTCGGGTCTTCCTGGCTTCAGCAGGGGACCATGAGAAGGCTCTCCGCTCTCTTCTTATCATAGAATCACAGAATGGTTTGGGCTGGAAGGGACCTTAAAGATCATCCAGTTCCAACCCCCCTGCCATCAGCAGGGACACCACCCACTAGACCCGGTTGCTCAAAGCCTCATCCAGCCTGGCCTTAAACACTTCTCGGGAGGAGCAGCCACAGCTTCTGTTGGAAGGGACCTTAAAGATCATCCAGTTCCAACCCCCCTGCCATCAGCAGGGACACCACCCACTAGACCAGGTTGCTCAAAGCCTCATCCAACCTGGCCTTGAACACTTCCAGGGAGGAGCAGCCACAGCTTCTCTGGGCAACCTGGGCCAGAGTCTGACCACCCTCACAGGAAAGAATTTCTTCCTAATATCTCATCTAAACTGACCCTCTTCCAGTTTAAAGCCATCTTCTCATGTTCTGTCACTCCCTGCCCTTATGAAAAGTCCCTCCCCAGTTTTCTTGTAGCCCCTTCAGGTACTGGGAGGCCACTATAAGATCTCCCTGGAGCCTTCTTTTCTCCAGGCTGAACAGCCCCAACTCTCTCAGCCTGTCCTCACAGCAGAGGTGCTCCAGCCCTTGGATCATCCTTGTGGCCTCCTCTGGACTCGTTCTAACAGGTCCATGTCCCTCTTGTGTTGGTCCTTGTCTTTCTTCCACACAGCATGGACGGATGGAAATGAGAGCAATGAAATTAAATGAAGGTAAATGGAGGATCTTGCTGGGCATGAAGGTTGTTCCTGCTGCGGACCAAAGCTGCGACCTGGGAGATGTATCCCAGAGGCAGTGCCTGATGAACCTTGGCAGGCCTTGCTCAAAGCCTTCAACGATTTCCCAGCCACTTTAAACAGGCAATAAAGCCCAAATTTCCCCTGGGAGGACAGGGGAACTGTACTATGTTTGGCGATGCCAGCACCCAGTCCTCACCTGTACTCGATGCAAGCCACAATAACCATCCCTGCCAGCCCTGGGATGCAGCAGCGTTGGCATCCCATCTTCACTTCCCCTTCTGCTTTTATTTTGTCTATAAAGACAATTTTGCACTCCCTGGTGCTATTTTTATACTGTGTTATAACTCCTTCCCACCCAGTTATTCACATAATTACAGCCACCCCAAGATTATGTTAATGGTTTAAGTACCACATTTAAATACAGAGATAACAAATTCACTCTGGAAGCTGGGCACTGATTTCTCCCCAAACTGGAGAACAATTCTCTACAATCATGACGTCCCTAACCCTGCTGTAATTAACGCAGTGCAGTCAAACCCAATTAATAAGAATGGTGTTAAAAAGGTCTAATTTGTCTAAATAGGATGGTCTATTAGTGAACAAATTATATATTGCCTCTAGGAAACAAGACAACACAACTCCACATAATAGAGAAAGTTGATATAAAAGAATTTATTGAAGACTTCAGTCGTTACCAGCCCCAGTTCAGTCCCAGTACCAGCTCCTATGCGGAGACTGGGGACAGGCCTATACATCCACTCTGAAGTCTTGGTTTCTACCCACCTCCCTCACACTCTCATGGAAAGAGAAACTTTTCTTCTGAAATATTGACAGAAACAACGCAAATTCCACAAAATGTTTCTATTTTGGAGTTTTCCCCTGGGAAAAACAAACACACACACACACAAAAAAAAAACCCAACCCAAACCAAAACCAAATCAAAGATGCCCAGTTGGGGAAGATTCTGGTAGATGCCAGGGAAAGCGGTAGCTCCTCACGAGCACAGTGTGTCTGCGGGCTGCCAGTGAAGACAGGGTTTTGGAAAAACCACTATTTTCAGAAGTTTCCACTTTTGGAGAAAGCTGGACTCCAAACAAGTCCCTTTTCCTTGCACGTGCATACTCAAAATGGGGATAACGCTTCCAGCACCTCCCATTAAAGCAAGCAGAGGATCGTCTCAATGGAATTGTTTT
>NW_010302118.1:10651-10955 GCF_000700745.2 Antrostomus carolinensis
CTCCCAGGCTGATAGCTCCCAGCCATTTATAGGGCATCAGGGAGATAAATACAGCATTTACATGTACATATAATAATTTTATTTCTGTATTAAATATTCATTTCCAAAGGGTTTCCCAGCACGCCCAGGATTTACAGAACCACTGTGCAGCAACCACCACTCAGCGCTGGCTTCGCTGCTGGCTGTGATGTCTGCAGAGCAGGCTGCTCACAAACCCACGTGTTTGGCTTCACCCAGCACTTCGTGCTCTGCCTGGTGCTGCCTTGTTCGGCTTAAAGAAAAATATTTATTATTATTATTATTA
>NW_010302119.1:0-1981 GCF_000700745.2 Antrostomus carolinensis
CGGCAGGCTCTTACCTCCCCGCCTCTCCTCTGGGCAGCTCCATGTATTACGATGAGGACGGGGATCTCGCCCACGAGTTCTACGAGGAGACAATCGTTACCAAGAACGGGAGGAAGCGCGCCAAGCTGAAGAGGATCTACAAGAACCTGATACCTCAGGTAGCGTGTGGAGAAGGGTGGGGGAAAGTGGGTGCTGAAGTGACACGGTGACAGCTGAAGTCCCGGCTTTGCAGGAGCTCCTGCGCGTGGGCCTTCTCCCACAGGGCATCTCCGTGCCAGGGAAGGACACGCGTGTGTTCCGCGTGGCCGCCCAGGAGTGACAGCAGTGTTGACAGCGTTGTGTTTTGTTCCTCAGGGGCGCTCAAGATTTAGTCTTCTCTTAAAGGAAGCAACTGGGGTGAAGCCAGGCAGAGACTGGGACACTGATTGAGGGTCTCGGTGCAGGAGGAGGAGGATAGCCTGCATGTGAAGAAGCTTCCAGGGGCATACGTGGAGAAAAGGGAGGATCAAACCAGGGCTGGGGAGAGGCCCTGCAGGAGTCTTCCCTAAGTCAGCAAACAGGCACAGCTCTAGCGAGCACCTGTGAGGAGCCGTTGGTGTGATGCTCCAAGGGGTGAGCAGCCCACCAGTGTGGTGGGACCCCTCTGGGCGCTGTGCAGGCAGTTATGGGGGAAGGATTCAGCACCACTCCCCAGGCTGGTGTTCCCACAGAGGCAGGCTTGGGCTGTGGGACTGAGTCCTCGTTGATGTGGTTTGAAACTCACCCCTTTGAAAAGCTTGGCTGAGCTGGAAAGAGGCCCTGAGCTCTCGCTCCCCCCCAGCCCCCCACCTGCCAGCGGGTCCTGCTGGTGCTGTAACAGGAGAAGGCTTGGACGGAGCATGGGAAAGATGCCTGTAGCTGGCATGGAGGGAGCATGCATTCAGCAGCCTCCCCTCTGGATAGAAAGCTGCTTTTCTTGTGTGCCAGCTGCCCTGGCTGCTTTCTCTCAGAGAGCTCTTTTCATTCTTTTAAATCCCGTGAATGAAAGGTGCCGGATGAAAAGCCCAGACAGTCAGGATCTGCCAGTCACGCACCAGCTGCTGCACGGGCAGTGCCTGGCAGAGCAGCTCCCTCCTTTCTCGCCCTGCTGAGCCGCCATGTGTGGCAGCCAGCCGCGCCTCTCCCGGCTCTGCGGGGACGAGTTCGAAGGGCAGAGTGCTTTCACTTTGTGTGCTGCTGTTCAGACGTACCTTGAGTCACAGCAGCTTTATGGACTCGTGTTCCTCGAGGGCACCGTGTCCTCTGTGTGTGCGGGGTGACTGGCGGGGCTCGGGGCTGTTGGTTGGTGGTCTCCTCTGCTCACCACTGCCTCTTCTTGCAGGGCATAGTGAAACTAGAACACCCTCGCATTCACGTGGATTTCCCGGTGATCATCTGCGAGGTGTGAGTTGCCAGACGTTGCTGCCTGCGGGTGGGAAGCCCTGCCCCACCACCCCCAGCCTCACCAGGCGAGGCTGCGTTGTGTTCCCAGCCGAGGAGGACTCTGGGCACGCAGCAGGGACGGTGGCTCTCCCCTTGCCCGGAGCTGAGGCAGGACGGAGCAGGCCGGGCTGGGCTTGGCTAGCGCTCCTCGCAGGAGATGGGTGACCTTGTGCAACGACTGCTTAAAAACATCCTCGCTTGAGTCAGAAGACTAAAATACATTTTGTAGCCTCTAGCCGACGTTTGATGGGTAACTGGAACTGCAAACGAGCTGCTGTGCGTGTGCTGTTAAAGGGAGAGCGAGCCTGCACTTCTCACCAGACAAAATCCCCTGCTTCTCAGGTATGCGGACCAGGGAGAGCCAGGGCAAGGTGACGCGCTGCCCGGGGCCCCCAGGTCCCGTGGGCTCGGTGGTTAGGTGGCCAGTGTTGCGGCGTGTCGCTTGACACGGGTGTTTGTGATGCTCCCCGGGCAGGTCTGTCAATGGAGGAGGAAGGGCGAGGCAGGGCTGGGATGGAAG
>NW_010302119.1:2172-2543 GCF_000700745.2 Antrostomus carolinensis
GGAGCAGACTTGCCTTCCCTGTTGGCCAGCTGGCTCCTGCCAAGCGCTGTCCCTCACCCACTGCAGGGACAGGCTGCTGGGCAAGGCGTCTCCTCCTAATGTCCTCCCCTCCTGCTCCCCTCTTGCACGTACCTCCTGCTGGGGTGGGCCTTGATAGAGCCGAGCAGGAAGGAAATCATCTCTTCCCTCCTCATCCCTTGAAAACAATCAATCGGTGTGCCTGCCCTGGCTTGGAAATCTCCCTGGCGATGTGAGCTACGGTTCCTCCCGCATCCCAGCTGGCGGCAGGAGGAGAAACACGATGCACTTTAAAGGGAGGCTTTCTGTTCCGTCTCAGAAGGTCATGCCCTTTTCTCCTCTTTCCCCCCGCT
>NW_010302119.1:2565-2975 GCF_000700745.2 Antrostomus carolinensis
AGCACCTAAAAACCTCTCACCCCTGTGTGCGGGCCCTGGGGTGCTGAGCCAACTGCTGCAGGGCCAGGGAAAGGCCTGACCCGTGCCCCCCTCGCCAGCACTGGGAGCCACTGCCTCCCTGCTCCGCTGCCCCTGGAGGAGGACAGGCCATGGGGCAGCAGGCACAGCTTTAAACTGGGTCAGAGCCCGGTCCCTGCAGCAGACAGCTCGGCTTTCCTCCTCTCTCGTTCCAGAACTTATTTACTTTCTGAGCACTTCAGACGTTTGCTACCTCGATTTTTAATTTAAGCTGCTGGCACTTGGCTGCCAGCCCTGTCGGTGTCTATGTTGGATGTATCCATCCCCACGCCCACCCAGAGCTGCCCGGGCGCGGGGCCACATTCCCGGCCTCAGGGAGATAACAGCGGCGT
>NW_010302119.1:3515-4827 GCF_000700745.2 Antrostomus carolinensis
AGAGACAGAGACCAGCTTAGCGAGGATGCTTTTGTCCTCCCTGACAGGCTGCCCACCCTTCCCCCAGGCTGTCAAACATTCTTCCCCTAAAAAAACACTCCTTCTCCCAGCCCCCGTGTCACCAGAGTGGCAGCGAACCTGCACAGGCTGGCAACAAGCTGCGTCCTGCCCTGCTTCTTCCCAGGCTGGTCCCCCCAGCAGCCAGCCCCCGGGCCCCCTCCCCTCCGCCGGCCTCCGGCCCTCCCGCGGCAGCAGGGCCTTGGGAGCACCTGGAGGGATCTTAAAAATGTGAAGGTCACTGTAAATAGTATCTGTGTCCACTGTGGTGTTGGAGCAAGCAAAAAAAACTGGCAACAAGCTGCGTCCTGCCCTGCTTCTTCCCAGGCTGGTCCCCCCAGCAGCCAGCCCCCGGGCCCCCTCCCCTCCGCCGGCCTCCGGCCCTCCCGCGGCAGCAGGGCCTTGGGAGCACCTGGAGGGATCTTAAAAATGTGAAGGTCACTGTAAATAGTATCTGTGTCCACTGTGGTGTTGGAGCAAGCAAAAAAAAAAAAAAAAAAAAAAAAAATTCTGTGCGACGTTGTGCTTTCCCCTGTGGATGTGTAGCCAGACAGTTCTCACTGACACTAAGCTCCTTGCTCCTCTAGCGTGTGGGTAGGACCCATGGGTTTGAGAAACGTACACTATTTATGGTCCTTCCTCCCGGTGCATCTGTCCACTTTTGTTAAAATTTCAATAAAATTATTTGTAGAGCCTGCAAGTCCCAAGAGCTGTCTTACTGGGGAGGGCAGGGGGGTGAGCGGCCGTGCCCGTGGGTGAAGGAAGGTGATGGAGAGCCAAGAGGAGGTGGGCTTTGCCACCCATGCTCTGAGCCCCCTGGTTTTTCAGGAGGGGGGTGTTGGTGCACACGTGGCTGAAGTGGTGGTGAAGGAGCTGTGAGCCAGGCGCTCAAATACAGCACACAGCGATGGCCGGAGCCGATGGCTTTGTCAGCCTCTGACTCTGCTTGTAGCTCCCACGACAACCAATACATCAAGAAAACGTATTTATACAGAGACATGTAAATATAAGTTTCTTGTTCAGCTCAATAGAATTGGAGTCCAGACCTCTCACACGGGAGGGAGGACAGGGGGGACCCAGGAGGCAGTGAGGCACCCGGGTGTGAGGATCTGACTGTTTGCTCCTTCATCGCCTGCCCTGCCAAATCAGTGCCTCGTTAATCACCGGGGCCTGATGACTTTCTCAAACCCGGCATGACCCCGTGCTGGGATGCTGCCTGTCCCCTGAGTGGTGCTGGATGTCCGTGGGGCAAGCA
>NW_010302119.1:4917-5126 GCF_000700745.2 Antrostomus carolinensis
GCGGACTGGCGCCGCTGACGAAAGCTGTAATGAGGGTGAGTGCTGTGCTGTGTTGTGGTGTGTCCTGCCAGCGCTGCAGCTCGCGGGGGATGAGGCTCTGGGATTTTTGCCCAGTGATCTGTAGGGGCCCCAACCCCAGGAGGGACGAGCTGTGGTGGCCTCGAGAGGGACTGGGCTGGCTGTGTGGAGCGTTAGACCTTGGTGAGGTT
>NW_010302119.1:5332-5667 GCF_000700745.2 Antrostomus carolinensis
CGGATATGACTAACGTCCCGTTATCCGGCATCCAGGAGCGATTTGCAGCTGCCCACCCACTCGCGCGGGGCTGGTTGCCTGCTGGGCTCACCTTGGCCACTGCCCACCTCCACCATCTGCTCCCCTCTCTGCTCTCCTGTCCAGCTGGGAACGGCTTAACCTCATCTTGTGCTCAGGGGGGTGAGACAGGAGACAGGAGGCTGGATGTGTGCAGCTGCCCCCTCCCAAAATTCCCCATGGGAAGGGAGGAGGGAAACCGAGGCAGGCGACGCCAAGTCCTCCCGGGGATGGTGATGAGAAGCTGCGTTGTGTCGAGGATCTCCAGCCGTCCCGGC
>NW_010302120.1:0-779 GCF_000700745.2 Antrostomus carolinensis
AGGTTGTATGAGTTTGTGTAGACTTGTCCAAGCTCTGACCATCAGAGGTGATAGGAGAGATAGCTATTTCATGTGTCTGAGTGAGACCTTTACTGTGATCAGCATCCAGCTCCTTAAACATGTCAACCAACCTTCTCATAGACATTGTGGGGATGATATGTGTGAAGAAATGATCTGCTGTGGGCGCAATTGCATCCTGTGGAGGAATTTATCTCCTCCTGATGTCTCCTAGCTCTTACAAAAATCCATGTTTTATTTATGACTTGTGCTGCATGTCCTAGCCCCAGTGGATTTCCTGTTCATCCTCAGGACTAAGAGAACCTTGGTGAGGTTCCCAGTGTGATTTTTTTTTGGGGGGACAAACATTCTGACCTAGCTTAAGAGACCTGGAGGATGGTTGAATTTAGCTCTACTGCCTTTGGTGAAGCTAATCCATTGAATAGCTGAATCCTTCTAGGAGTATGTTGGAGTCATCAGTCAGTAACTAAATGAAATGAAATAGCTTTTCTATTCAATTGAGCTCAGGTTTATTGAGGTTATTTATCCTTAACGAAGAGAATGAATATTGGAACCATACTTTGGAGGTCTCTAACTGCTCTCAGTCCATTGTGAACATACTTTTTGAAATATAAGTAACTGCCAAGGTAGTCAATTATGAGAAACAACGACCTGCCAGGAGAACAGTGCGAAGGAACAAGGAGAAATATGAGGTACCTTTTAAGCCTGACCTAAAGGGCAAGTCTTCTTTCTGCTGAAGAAGTTGTTTCCTTCCCTCACCC
>NW_010302121.1:0-3078 GCF_000700745.2 Antrostomus carolinensis
CATGGTGGGGGGGACACCAGTCCCCATTCCCCTGTGCTGCTCTTGGGGACCGTGGCCTGTCCTTTGTGGTGACCTGAGCTCTGTCCCAGCATGGCCACCAAGGGACTGGCCCCAGATGCCCCCAGAGGGGGGTAGGGGGGGTGTCTTCAGCTCAGTGTCCCCCTCCTCGGGGTTCATGGCAGCCCCCCCGGGGGACACCCGGGGTGTCCTACCTGCTCATTGCGACATTGTGTTCATAGTGGTGATGATGATGATGATGATGGAGTCCTGTGGTCTGATCCTGGGGAGGGTCCCTCATCCCCCCCACCCCTCCCCGGGCCACGCATCCATTTTGTACAAGTGACATTTTCTACCTGTGGGGCCCATTTTATTTATGGACAATTTTTAATTCTGATGTTGTTACAAAAATTAAAATATTTAAAAACACCAAAAAAACCCCCCAAGTGGCTCCTGGCCGGTGGCCTCTGCTCCTGTCCCCGGGTCACATCCTGCCACTGGCCCAAGGTGGGAGGATGGAGGTGGGGTGCTGGGGTGACCCTTGTGGTGCTGCTGGCAGAGTCTGGCTCTACCTGGCACCGCCGGGCTCCCAGGGACGGGCCCGTGTCCTTGGTTCCACGTGGGGACAAGTGTGGGAGGTGGTGACACGAAGGGTGCGGGGACTGATCCTGGCCATGGCCCAGCCAGGGTGACCTTGGGACAAGGGACCTCATTCCTCCTTGTCCTGCCATGGGGAAGGAGCTGCCACCTTCCTCCTCCTCCTCCTCATGTCCAGCCCCAGCCCCCAGGACCAGCCTGTCCCTGTGTCCCCAGCCCCCCAGTAAAGTCTCTCTCCTGCCACTGGGCCAGCAGGTCCCTTTATTCAGGGATTTCCACCCCTCCAGTCTCCTCCCAGTCTGTCCCAGTGATCCCAAGACACCCTTGAATCACTCTGGGTGATGCCAGGAGACACCCCAACCTCTGTCACCCTGCTCCCAGCACGGGCTGGCACCCCAACCTCCCCCCTTCCTCTGCCCCACACCGGGGCTCCAGCCATCCCTGTATCTCCCCAAACACCCCCTGGGCCATGGAGATGGGGTGACCTCTCCAGCTGCCCGAGGTCCTGTTCCCACTGCCCTTGCTGGCACTGGGACCAGTATCTGGTAGCGCCTGGAGATCCAGGTGAAGATCAAGCAGGTGATGGACTGGATCCCCACCAGCAGGATGAAGTAGTGATCCATGGGGCAATGATCCATGGGGCAGCTGTTGACGTTCCCTGCGAGCAGGAGGGTTCTCAGAGCCAAGGGTTGGCCCTCATGACACCCCTATATCCCACACCCCATCCCTGTTGGCCACAAAGGCACCTCAAGCAGGAGGTGACACTTGTGTCCCCATACCAGCACTCACCATAGTCCTCTGGGAGCAAGAGGAGGGTCAGCCCTGACCCCAGCAGCGATCCCACCCCAGAGGTGAAGAACAGGACACCCATGGTGGCTCCTTTCATGGACTCAGGAGCCTCAGTGTAGGCAAACTCCAAGCCTGTGAGAAAGCAGAGAGAACCCAGGGGGAGGTTGGAATCCCTGGAGGTTCCTCCACCAAACCCTTTGGGGTTCCTCCACCAAACCCTTTGAGGTTCCTCCACCAAACCCAAGGGAGAGGTGGGCACCACTCACTGGAGATGCTGGTGAAGAGCTGGCTGATGCCCATGAGCAGGTACTGGGGGACCTGCCACCAGACAGGCAGGGTGGCAGCCAGGTAGTGGTCCTTGCCCATGAGCTGTGGCATCGTCTGGTTGTGGCGCACATACTGCAGCCGTTCCCGCTCCAGGATGCCTGTGGGATGGGGGGAAGGGGCTGAGAACCCACCAAGTCCATGCCCATGGCAACATCCCACCCCAGCTTGGGTCCTACCTGCTGCAAGGATGGAGGTGAGGCTGAAGAACGTGCCCAGGGTCATCTGCTTGAGGGTGGAGGGCAGGAGCTTCTGCCTGGCCAAGAAGGGGTCGATGACATGGTCCTTCAGGGGCACCAAGACCAGCAAGACCAACACGTTGGCCAGGAACAGCCAAACATCTGGGAACTGTGGGGTGGAGGCAGGTCAAGCCCCAGCCCTTGCCAGTGACCAGGAGCTCAGCAACTCATGGGATGTCCCGGCTCCCACCCACCAGGTCCATGAAGCTGCTGGCCCCATCCCTTACCGTGTAGCCCTGGAGGGTGCTGGTGTGGTCCTGGAAGATGTTGGGGATGTGGAGGTGTAGAGCTTGCAGGTGATACAGCGACTGCATCTGAAAGGCAGTGAGATGGTGGCTCCATGGGCTCAGGTCCTGGATGGACCCACCACCACCACCACCAATGGTCCCTGACTGGTGCAGAGCCCACCCTGCACCTCACCTGGAAGTAGACCATCCATTGAGGGATGAAGGTCAGCATCACGGGCAGGATCCGGGCCAGCACCTGGAAGTTGGCAAGATCTTCCTCGGGTGAAGGGGCTCCTGGTTGGGATCTGCTATTGAGGAGAGGGTCCTCAGCTTCCCACCAGTGAGTGCTGAGGAGAAGGAGAGTGTGGGAAAGGGCAGAGCTGGGGGGCTCAGCCCCACACAGACCCCCTGTGGTGGTTTAACCCAGCTGGCAGAGCCATCCTGGAAGAGGAAGAGCTTGTGAGAGCCCAACACAAGGAGGATCCAGTCAATCCTCATCAATGGGACGTTCCATGACGTGGAACATGCCAACCTGGGTTTGCTAATGTCCATATTCCCTCCCCTGCCCAGTCCTCTGCGCCTGCAGACCAGCAAAACACGGGGAACTTGGACAGTCCTTGATACATCAGTGTGTCCTCAATGTTCTTCTCATACCAAATCCCCCAGTGAAACCAAAACACAGCGCTGCTCTAGCTACTGAGAAGAAAATTAGAGGGGACATCAGCCTTTGTTTCCTCCTCCTCCTCCAGATCAGTTATAAAAGCTCTTGAGAATTTTAAATACCCTTGGGATGCCCAAACATCCAGCACCCTGTCGCTGAGTGTGTGTCAGGCTGTGACCTTGCTTAGATCTGCTACTGCTGCAGATGTCAGTGTCGTGCTGCCACGTCAACCCCTGTGACCAAC
>NW_010302121.1:3425-4268 GCF_000700745.2 Antrostomus carolinensis
ACCAACACTGCAGCCACTTCAACCCCCACAACCAACACTGCAGCCACTTCAACCTCTGCAGCAGGCACCAACTACAGCTACTCCAACCCTGACATCTACGATGGTCACAGAAACCTTGGTGAAAAGCACCACAGATAAACCAGACAGCCAACTCGTGTCCCCTTCTCACCTGTCCCTGCTGCCCCCCAGCCAGGTGCAGCCGCAGCTCTGCAAGGCCAGCTTGATGATGGCAGAGACCTGGCTGCCTGTGGGGGGCTTGGTGACGAAGGTGGGGGTGGCTAGGAGGAAGATGAGGAGAGCCAAGGCCAGATAAGCGACAGGGATGAGGTAGGCAGCCAGGAAGCTGATGTTCTGCTGAACAAAGGCCACCAGAAGCAGGGAGAAGGTGGCCCCAATGTTGATGCTCCAGTAGAACCAGTTGAAGAAGCGCCGCGTGGCATCACCGCCCCGGTCTCCCACCTGCCAGCGTGAAGGGACAGGTCCCAGGGCTGGTTCTCATCCTTGGCAGTGCCCAACCTCAGCCCCAAATGTGGAGCTTCTGCTCCATCCCTCTCCCACCACCCTCCCACATCCCCCCATGCCCCATCCCACTACCATCCCACACCCCATCCCACCCCTCACCTCCCAGCTTCCCACCCCCCTTCCCCTGGCAAGGATGTCCCAAGGGTCTCACTAGGTTTGGAGGTGATCTATGGGATGCAACCACATCTCCTCCACCCCATGGGGAGATCTTACCCACCTTGGCTTGGCAGAAGGAGAAGGACAACCCAGTGCTGGGTGAGCACCGGGCTGGTTGGGAAGGGGCAGAGGGAGGAGGATGCCGCCGGCTGGCGCGCTCACCTG
>NW_010302121.1:4286-5080 GCF_000700745.2 Antrostomus carolinensis
TCTGATGGAGCTGACGCCCAACGCCAAGAGCAGGAGGCTGGTGTAGATAGTGGGGGCACAGTACTGCTCAGAGGGTTGTCCCTGGCATGTCCCACCACCGTGCCAAGAGCAGTTTTGGATGGTGTCAGCAGGCAGCTGGCCGCACACCGAGATGCGCCCGTCCAGCGTTGCGGTGAGAGGCAGCAGACATGCCACCCGCAGGTACAAGAAGCTGAAGGCCACCGTGCCATAGCAGCCCAGGTAGACATCAGCCATCCAGCCACCGATGGGTGAGAGAAGGTAGGAAGCCCCCAGGAAGAGCAGATGGGTGCAGGACGCCTGGGTTCTCCTCCAGCCAAAGGCATCACTGCTGAGGTAGACCACCAGGTTGGACGTGATGCTGAAGAACGCTGCTCGCTCCAGACCCTCCACCACCAGCACGGCTGCCCATGCTGCCCTGCGCCCCTTGAGGGGTCTTCTCCCCAGCAAGGGGCTCCGCTCTCCTCTGTCTCCTTCCCTCATCACGCCCGGAGCACCGTGGTGCTTGGTGTTTGGTCTTCCTGCCCTTCACCACCCTGAGCGTGTTGGTTCTTCTGTCCTTCACCACCCCAAGTGTTTTGGTTCTCCTGTCCGTCACCACAGCACTTGTCCTTGGTTCTCTTGTCCTTCCTTCACCACAGCACCTGATGTTGATTCTCCTGCTCTTCACCAAGCCGAGTGTGTTGGTTCTTCTGTCCTTCACTACCCTGGGTGTGTTGATTCTCCTGCTCTTCACCAAGCTGAGTGTATTGGTTCTTCTGTCCTTCACCACGGCA
>NW_010302121.1:5361-5575 GCF_000700745.2 Antrostomus carolinensis
AACGCGACTTCTCCTTCCTGGGGGCTTTCCCCGTGTCCCCACCCCCAGCACAGCAATGATGCACCAAAGCCCCTCGTTATGGGGGTGTCCCCTTGTTAGGGGGGGTGTCCCAGCCCCACATGTGCTGGGGAATGTGCTGCACCCATCAGAGCCCCCCAGAGCTGGCGTAACACTGAGCTCAGAGCCACCGCCCCGGCTCCCCCCGGCACACACC
>NW_010302122.1:0-15369 GCF_000700745.2 Antrostomus carolinensis
GGTTCGGTGTTGACCAGCCCCGGTGGGCTCTTGCCTCACCGGGATATTATCGGGCAGCTGCCCGGGCAGATGCTACGCACGTCGGGTGGGACGCGGCTGTTACTGAGGCGGCCCTCGCTGGAGGAATACGTGCTGCTGATGCCGCGGGGACCCACCATCGCCTATCCCAAGGTACTAGCCGCTAACCAGGCTGGCTAATGACTGGGAGGTCACTGGCCAAATATCACTCTTGGTTTCCAAGACGTGTGCCATGTTTTTCTCACCCGCAGGATATAAGTGCTATGTTAATGATGATGGATATCCACCCGGGAGACACCGTGTTGGAAACTGGCAGTGGGTCAGGCGCTATGAGCTTGTTTCTGTCAAGAGCAGGTGAGAAACTGGTTTTAGAAAACATAGAAGCAGCACAGTTCCCTTGTTACATGTTGCCTTTCTTTTGATCAATGTACTTATAGTCAGTTCTTAAAGGTTTTGCTGCAGCTCACATGTTCATATATAGGTTGTTGACTTAAAGGAAAATTACATCTGTGCCAGAGCCAGTGCAGAGGCTGCAAACAGTTTTGACTGTATTTCAAGCGCCATAGTACAAAGGGTTACCGAAGGCCCTGCAGAAAGCTGAGTTTCAGCCATCATTATTGTTGGCTTTGGCTTAACTGTACTAGACTCCTCCAGTCTCTTGCCCTTCTCAGTTTCCTTTTCCTCATCTGGATGGGCCAGGTGAATAATCAGATTGCTGGGTACCAGTGAAAACGCTTGTGTGGACACACACTGTTATTTTTGTGTTACAGCTATCCTGGTTTGATCTATAGGTTTCAGTGCTCTGGGAGGTAGAAGTCCTTTGCACTCCGCAATGTAAGTGAGGGTGAAACCTCACCCTTCAACTTTATCTCATCTGGGGGCATCCTGTTATAGGACTGCATTTCACAGTGATATGATTTATGGGCTCCGGATAGAAAAATTTCCTTGAGGAAAGAAAACAAAACAAAACCCTTATAGTTGTTTGCTGTAATTGCTTTTGCACACACCTGAAAAATAAAGAACCATTTGAATTTGTTTTTCAAGTATTTTTTAAATGTGTTTCTGCTATTGCAAAATACTGCCCTTCTCTGCAATATTAAAGGCCTTTTGAGGATAAAGATGGGAACCTCATCATGGATCATCTGGAACAGATACTGCACAAAAGCACAAGCTGTGTATCCTGAAGACTTGTATTCAAAGACGGGGTTTGTGGGCACCCCTCCATCAGACTTGTAGCTGAGGGTGCCAGCAGTGGTCACTGAACCTGAAAAACACCCCGTGTCCTGAGCTGCTGTGAAACCCAATGTCTTTTTCACTGTTTCCCAATGTTCATTAAAAAGCAGCATTGCAGCCTCTGCTGTCTTTGTAAAATGTTTATGCTTTGGGCTGCCTTTGCAGTTGTACTCTGTATCATTCAGCAGTTCAAGACAGAAAACGTTTCAGTGCTCCCACTTGCAGCCAGACAAGTACCTGTGGGAGGTGATGCTTTCTCTTAGGCTCTTGAGGGAGACAAACTGAACAGAGGAGCTGTTCTGTTTCTTCAGGCCCATTAAATAACCTTAACTGAGAGGGCAGCAAATTAGTTTTCTCTGTGTACATGCTGTCCCTTGGCATGTGCTCCAGGATAACAATACAAGGCTTTTTGGAAGCAGGAGTTTTTCTGAGGAAGTTTAGTATTCAGCAAGTGCCGTCAGTCCGACCCTGCTCTGGAGTGCCAGGTCATACTGCTGAGGGTGACGTGAGGAGCTAGGTAGGAATGGTTACACTCACTGAGTGGTACAAACTAGAGTGCTGGGATCCATCAGGAGCTCAGCGCTGGTCAGGGCATGTAGGCAGCAGCACAGGGAATCTGGAGGGTCCCCTACTGAGTCAAACAGAGCAGTTCCTTCTTCTTAGTCCTCTGTTTTAGCTGCAGTGATTTCCCCCTGGCATACTAGTTCAGTTGAAAATGCTTATTTCAATGATCAGCCATTAAATGCTGCCCCAGGATCACTCAGCTGCAAGTGGTCTTGGTGTATGTTGGGCCCAAGTTTTGAGGTTAGCAGTTGCACCTCTGCTCCCTCGCCCTCTTTCTGCCTCCTACTGTTATTCCTTAGTTCCTTCCCATCATCTTTCTGTAATAAACTAGGGGGTTTTTTGTAGTGCCGTGATGGGATTTTGAAGATAGCGTGGGATTATCCTCAAAGCAACTATTGCTGCTGTGGGAGCTGGAAGCTGACAAATCAGAGGACAAAAGTCGTCGCTTCTGTTTCCAGACGTGTGTTTGGAGAGAGGGAAAGTAAGAGTCATTCCTTTGCCTTTCCCACCTTCCCCTACATGCAGACCCTAAATCCAAAGAAAGAGATTGAATACCTGATGTTGGTTAAGGCAGAAGTTAGCTTTTGCTAAATACAGCAAATCATTTTCTGCCTTGAGTGTTCAGTCCACTGTGGCCGTTTCATACAAAAACACCTGGACTTACTGATTTTCCTCTCCCTTTTCAGTCCTGTCCAGTAGGTTCCTTCCGCTCACTGTGAGCTGTAACTGTGCCAAGTCAGCAGAATCCTTGGCATCGCCAGGCTGTTAACCCTGTCCATGGGAAGAAGCAGTCCTTGTGTGCCAGTTCAGCTCTACCTTGAGGAGAGGGAAAATGGCATCAGATTGTATTGCTATTTTCAAACTTATTGAATTAAAATCAGCACCAGATACAATGTTAGTCACAGCTTAACACAATTTGGCACTTGCCCAGAAATAGATTTGATTTGCTTTTTCCTAATGGTGGCTTATTTTGCCAGCGTTTCATACAGTGGTACTGAACAAGACAAATAGCTGCTGCAGAGGTAAATGCTGGAATTTAAATCTGGTAGACACATTAGCAAGGTCTGTGGAATTATTTAATTTCCAAAATTCTCATTGATTTAACAGATTTTGTTCATCTCCTCTTTGTGTTACTCTCAGTTTATGTTTTATTTTCTATTCCTTCTTTAATCTTTCCCAGAAACTACTGACATACAACAGGACAAAATTAAGAATGTGGCATTTGCTGTGACTTTAAGATCTTTGAGAACTGAAAAATACGATGTATGCAAGCTTGACACACCGCAGCTTCACAATAATGAAGAGTTTTGCTTAGCTATTTTAACTCCTTGTTTTTCCAGAGGTCAGTTCCAAAATGTAGGAAATCTTCTGAATGAGCAGAGGAAGGAATGAGACTGACTCCAATGTGAACAATTTTATTCTTCCAATAGTTCCAGACTCATAATCTTGAGTAATAAGGAGTGGGTGCTGCAGTTCTGCAGCTGTTTAAGATGGTCAAAGGTGACACTGCTGAAACCCTCCCTCCTTACGTGTTGGCTCTGGCCTGTCTGATCCAGGGTGAGTTAGATCAGGGAGAGGCTGCCAGGAAACCCAGCCCTTCTTTTGTTCAGTTTTCTGAATGGATTCACAGTGGGATCACGTAGGTGAGGGAAGGAGCTTGGTGGCTCCAACCTGAAATGGCCTAAAAAGTCCCAGAACGTCCCCGCTGAGCTGCTGATTGCTGAAAGCTCTTTGCCCATTAAAAAACTGAAATGAGAAAGTGAAGCCAATGGTGTGATAGGTTTGAGAAATTAAGAGTAATACAAGGACAGAATAGTACAGCAATGCGCACCCTGCTGTCTGTGCTGGCCTCTCCTGGAAACACTTCCTTTATGAAGAACACTGTATTGGACTCATATGGTAAATTTCAGGGTAGTAAATTTATACTTAAAACAAGTAATCAAATAATTTATTACAGTTACATACAATAACAGGAAAATAACACAAGCCTGTGTAAATCGAGGAGTATACCTGAAAACTTGTCTGAGGGGCTGAGATCAGTGAGCAGGTGTGGGGGTTTTCTTAGCTTTTCCCCAGCCCTAAGGGACAGGTGGAGAAAGAACTATACATGGAAGACAGCAAACCTTTGTAAAAATGAGGATTGTAAGAAAAAATTGAAAACCAGCAGTTTAAAGTCTTACAAACAACAGAAGCAGACACTGTCTGTCAGCTTTATAGCATCTGTGAGTAGTGACCGATGTTGCAGCTTTCTTGGCTGGTGCCTCTGGTAGCTGTAGCAGGAGGATCATGGATTGATAGGGCTCAAGTTGTCTTTTACTGCAGGAGTTACTTCGGGAGGACTTGTTAGGAACAGTTTGTGCTACTATAACTGTGCTGTATTCCCTCCGTGGATTGATGGATTTCAATCTGTGAAAATACTAACCCCGCACTTTATCTGCATATTTTGTTTTAAAGGTAAAGAAAAAATAAACTGCAATTTCTTGTTTCATATGTGATTTATTTCCTAAAGTGAAGCTGGGATTTAAAGGTGGTGTACTTCTGTTATTTACTATGCTACTTTTTTCTAAATTCTTTATTACGGGGGCAGGGGGAAAGTAGTAAGTCTCATCTTTTTTGTTTGTTTTCAGTTGGGCCGAAAGGACGTGTTATAAGTTATGAAGTCAGAGATGATCATCACAATTTAGCTAAGAGGAATTACAGGCACTGGCGTGCTGCATGGGAAATAGGACATCTGGAAGAGTGGCCAGATAATGTGGATTTCATTCTTAAGGACATTTTAACAGCTGCTGCGGATATGAAATCTGTAACTCTTGATGCAGTAAGTCCAAAAAATTCCCCCCATTTGACACTTATCCTTTCTGTATAAATTAAAACCTCCAGTGCTCACACTCACAATGGGATTCCTGTATCTAGTTTAACATGAAAAAAAACAATCAGATCGTCATCAGTGAAAGAAACATTGTGATTTTGTTTGTCAGGTCACAAGTATTTTCAAGGTTTTGGTTACAGGTTCCCAAATGAAAGAGCTATATGGCTGTAGCACAGAAATATTACAATTAATCACTGCTGTCTTGAAAGCAAAGACAAACTTACTGTCTTGCATTTCGGAGAAACAGGTATTTTTGTATCTAAAACATATATTTCAAACATTAAATTTAAAAAAAATACATAAGCTTACTGAAAATACAAATATGTAAATACTTTGCTATCAGCTATATAGAGTGCACAATGTAACTGAGGACTAAGTTAAGAGTAAGGGTTGCTCTTGCTTGCTCTACTGTCCTGCTTTTTATATCCAGATCTTGTAAAGGAGGGCGTGCTGGGGAAAAATCCTGGATGTTATCCACTCTTCCATGTCAAAGAGACAACCTGCTTACATTAACGCTTTAAACAATGACAGTTGTGTTCAATGGCCTGAGCAAATAAATCCACTGCATAAAAATATCATTTTTTAAAACTTTAACAATCTACAGGAAAGATCAGATATTGCATATCCCATTGTTTTACAGTTTGAATAGTTTTCTAACAGAAGATGGATAAATTGCCAAAGATAGAAGCTTTCTAAATCTTGAAACAAAGAGCAAGTTGGACATTGAGACTGTAGTGTGATATTTTCCTGATAAAGATGCTTTTGAATACTTTTTTTTTTTTTACATTTGAAAACTAGATATCCAAAGGTGTTAGCAAATGTAGTCTTCCAAAAGGTTTTACTCACATCAGCATTACAGAATTTAATTAGTAGGAGGTTTAATGTTAACACCAGACTACTGTCTTGGTGAAATGCTACTTGCTCTTCTAATAGCAGTTCATTTGGAAATGGCAAGGACTTTGTAAATGCATGGACCTCAGGTTTCTGTAGGGTTCTGAGAGGCAGTAATAAAACTGGTTTGTGATTACATATTGCTGTTGCATGCATTCATTTTCCATGGATAAATGTTGTTTTTCCAAGTGTTGTTATGGAAAAAACCTGAGATACTAATATTTACTGGGAAAAGGTGTATCTTTCTCTTGCAGATATTTCTGGATATGCTTAACCCTCAGTCTGCTCTGCCTGTCCTACACCCAAGTCTGAAACAGGGTGGTGTGTGCGCTGTGTATTTAGCAAAGTAAGTATTTACTTCTGGCACTTATGCATTTTTTCAGGCATCACCTAACATTGTTACAAACTAAACATCTTTTAAAATATACATCTAACATTAATGAAATATTTACTGAAATTATTTTTTTCTCCCCATGTAACTTTTTTAAGTTTATATTAAGTTTATATACTAAGTTGCACTCAGTATAAATTACACTTGGCTGAATCCTTTGATTTGAGAATGCTTTTGTTATGGTCAGTGTAAGTTTGCACTTAATGACATCCTCCAAGTAACTGTGCTGTTTCCCAACTCAGTGGTCAGGTTGCTCATGACTTTACCCTAAAATTGAAGGACTCATGTAACCTCAAAGGTAAGGAATGTGACAGAGGCAGTAGACTTGAGACTGGCAGTGTATGATTTGAGTTTTTGAAATCCTGCTTTATCCTTTGCATTTCTTCAAAAGCATCACGCAGGTTACTGACCTTTTAGACAGAATACGGACCTGCAAGCTCCCTTTTTTGTGTGAAAGGATCATTGAGGTAACTCATAGAAATTGGTTGGTACTCCCTGCTAAAATCAAGAATGGCAAATCAAGACAAATGGTGGAAACTCAAGAAAATATTGAAGAACCACCTCGAAAGGAATACAACGAAATCCACATTGAGGATCAAGTAGTTCTTAAAGAAAGTGAAAACCATGGTAAGAACCGTATTGCTGATGAGATATCCTGTTACTTCAGTATGATAATCCAAGGATATAACGAAGGCAGAGTGTGTAGGAAGAGACAGTATTTTTTTTCTTAAGTCAGCTGAGATTGTTGTGAAGAATAGACAAACTTTTGGACAGCCTAGACCTTGTCAGGTTTGACAAAGGATATATTCGTGGTTATTTAAATTTAAATGTCTTATTAAAAATCTGGACTGAAATAGAAAATAAACTGCAATCTGCAAATAAAGAATGATTGCCCTTCTTCTGCTGTTTTCAAATTTTTATTTTGAAATAGAATTCTATACTTGTCCTGTTGCTGCTTTAAAGGACCCTGATGGCTTAGGATTCCACAGAGAAATGTTAACAGTGTGCTCTGTTTTGTAATCCTGCTGTTCTGGCAAATCCAAAAAAGATGCCTCATATTGGTATAGATTTGCCAAATCCATAGTAGAGCAAAGAAGTCTGAATGTACTGATAGGTGACAACAAAGCACTTTAACAGAAGCAAAAAGAAAATGACAATATGTCAGGGACAAATAATCTACGCACGCTGGCAACTCTAGTGTTAAACTTGTTGGAAAGAATTAAAAGATATTTACTTCTCACAGAATCACTTTCTGATGATGCTGAAACATACTGCTCGGTGCCTTACGTTGCTAGACCATCTTATTGGCAGGATGCTCATTCAGGTGAGACATTTGGAAAATGTTTTTTTTTATCTTAAATGTTTATAGTGGTTTTTTTTATTTTCAAAAATACTATTTTTTGTACTAGCATTTGACATGTTACTATATCATGAAATCATAAAATTTATAATAATAAACTAATCATTGCATATTGAAATACTGAAGTAGTAACTTGTTTTGTTTTTTAATTAGCATTCCTTACCAAGCTGAGAAAGTTTCGACCGCTGCTTACTTGATACTGCTGAGAAGTTAGCTGCTAATTCCAGTATTGTATCAAGATAAAATAAAGTGTGACAAAGTAGCTGCTACGTTTTGCAAGTTGTGTAACTTTTAAGTAATGAGTGCTTTGATTTCTGCTGCCCATGAAGCTGGAAATCCTACCTACTATTTAAAGCGAAAAGTTTTAACGGAACCATCAGCGGGGCTGTTGCCATGCGACACAGATCGTTCCACGAAGCACAATATCTGTTTCTGTCTCCTCGGGTGTGTTTCATTCTTCATTGCTTGTAAACCAATCCATGGATTTGTCTTGGTTCAAAGTGCTGCCTCGTCTCCTTTTGCTGGACGGGTTCCGACAGTCTGTCAGAAAAAAGGAGAAAAAAAATAGTACAAAAATAATGGATCAAAGTCTGCCCTTTGAAATGCACGTGAAGCAGCTTCTGACTTCACTGGCTACCAACTGGAGGCTATCAGGTTAAGAACAATATTCTTAAAGCACAACTATAAGAGAAACTGAAATTCACTGTTCTCTTGATAACGCTGTGCTTATTGCAAGAAAAAGACCAGTTGTTGCCGTGTATAACTTTGTTTCGCTTCCAGCACCCATGCTGAAAGTTGCCTGGTTATTTGGGAACTTTACTATATGAGGTATTCTCAGTCAAAATAAACACAATTTTTTCTGACCTCTGTCAGATGTGAAAAGCAAGCTCTCTCAAGTAAAAACAGATTTTAAATTAAGTCTCATAGTGTCTCACATAAACACATGTTGATGTTTACCACATTAAATTTATTAAGTGACTTGTTCTAGACACTTGACTTGTGTCAAGTGAATCTGCCTTATGTCAAGGCAGATTCAAATGCCAGATTTCTCAAAGTTGAGGCATCCCTTGAGAATCACAGTTGTACTGAAGCTGTCAAAAGCACAATCCTACTATAATAGTGAAAACTTGGATATTTTTGAGAACATGTGCAAATAAAAAATAGAGCTGTAAATAACTGTAACCCTGTATTAAATAAATATACTATGAACACTGCAGTGGCTAAGCACATGAAAGGAACTTTGCAGAACTAAGGCCTTATACAGCTCCCCCAGGAGGTTTACATCTCAAGTGTGTTCCACTGTTAATAATCAATTAAACGAGTGTTTGCCCCATAACTGCAGTATATAGTGGAAGCTTCTCCTACAAAGGCTCAGGGTGCTATTCTGAGTAGATTAATGTGCAAAGATTCAATTACATAAAGCAGTTTTCACAGTAAACTCTTGTACTGTTTCCTACTCGTGCCCCAATCATAAAAGGAAATATTGTATAAACTCTGTCAACAATTGAGAAACACTTAAAGAAAAATGTGAATTGTGATTTAACACACGTCCACACTGATGTCAGCAACTGAGCAGCCCGCCTCTTCTATGAACAGTGCTCCAAGATCACTTTTACTGACGTAACACACGCTCTTCTAACTTACGTGACATACGCCAGTATTTTTACTGTTTCTTCTAGTTTAAAATAGGATTCTCAATTTATAAGGCAAGAATAGTAATAAATGCCTAAATGCAACCCAAAATGTACTGTAGTAGATGAAGGTAATTTGAAGAGACTCGGAATATAAAGCAGTTGCTACTTCCAGGAAGTCGAGAGACAAGAACTGAAAATGAAAATGGAACTCGGGCAGTAAAACCACAGCTCTGCCAAGGTGACTGTTTGTAACAGGGCTGTCTGCTCAAACAGGGATCGTGTCTTGTCGCACCAAGGGCACCAGCAGTCCCTGCAGTAAGTCTGAGGGGCAAATACAGCCTCAGTTGGCTAAACTAATTGAAAATTATTTGCAATACTAAGCCATACCTTGGGCATAATAAAAAGGAGAGTCAATGAGCATTTTTTCATCTGTAAAGGTGTCCTTCAGATTCTGGGGTGAATGCAATTCCATCATCTCCAAATTGCCGGTAGATGAGGAGGAGGAGGAAGATGATGATAATCCTAGTCGTACAAATCTTCCTTTCTTACCACAGAGCAGGCAGTCTGCAGGAGTGGCACCAGGTCCCCGGGGCAGCGGCACTTCGTCACTGTATTTCCTCACAGCTCCGCTGTGGCGCACGGAACGCTCTCGCTGCCATATGTAATGTGTTGGAGCAATAGCCATCACCTATTGGAACAGCCATTTCATCAGAAACCGCAAAAATAACGGGAAAAGAGAGCTGAAAACAAGGGTTCCAGTTCATGTGTGGCAGAGAGTTAATACTGCGTAGCCGAAACGGGTATCGTCTATTCTCTGTCTGCTTGTCTCACTAGAAAGTCTGCTGCCTTAGGCACGAGTAAGCAAACAGTTACAAATCAGGTGTGGAAGCACAACAGTTTACAGCCTTGTACATTCACGTGAATCCTCACAAACACCAGCTTATGCTTTGTACGTTGCACTTAGGGTGGTGTCTTTTAGTAACTACTCAGTGTACACGAGATGGATCTTCTGGTTCACGTCACTGAAGCGATCCCCGCCAGAAGCTCATAGAATCATAGAATCATAGAATCATAGAATGGTTTGGGTTGGAAGGGACCTTAAAGATCATCCAGTTCCAACCCCCCTGCCATCAGCAGGGACACCTTCCACTAGACCAGGTTGCTCAAAGCCTCATCCAACCTGGCCTTGAACACTTCCAGGGAGGGGGCATCCACAGCTTCCTTGGGCAACCTGTTCCAGTGTCTGACCACCCTCACAGTGAAAAACTTCTTCCTAATGCTGGGAAAAGGACTCTGTGCTTGCCTCGCTCCTTGTACTTTTCCCATAAGGACCCAATCCCATCCCCAGAGGTGGGATTCTAGAGTAAATGAGATTTCCTTTTCCACCAGCTGTAGTAAACATTATGTTCTTAGAAAATGACAGGGCTTTTCCAGACAGATACATTCCACCTGAAGAGTGAGGAATGTCTTTTTCCCCTCCTAATACATTTGGAAAATGTAGGTTGCAACACTGCATTAATAGTGGAGAATGTTAAAAGTGTGTCCTTCTGAGTTTTTTTTAAATGCGGTGAAAAAACTTTACCTTAAAATGTCAGCTGAAGCAATAATATTAATTTTGAAGGGATTAAGATTTCACCTGAGGTGCTGGGATTTTTATTTGAAGGTTTTACTTGTGTACAAACTTATAATTTGTAAAGCAAACAAACAATCACAAAATTATTTCCAAAGTGAATGAAGTGAAACAATCAATGGTAAATTCTAAATAATAATATTTGCATAAAGCAGAAAGACTATAGTCAATAAAAACTTCACTTTTAGAAGAAGCACAATGTAAAATATTCTAGTTTACCTTAAAAGTATAGTTTCAAATAATGTATTTTAAAAGTAGAAAATAAAATGTCATGGAGGATAAACAGAGCATTACATTTGAGCTGCGTCTTTTCTTTCCCATGGTTTGTCTACTCGCTTTAAGGAAGAAGTTAATTGCATAGAGCTGGATGGTTAGCTGGTATTAATTTTTGTAGTTTCAGCATCTACATTAACATTAAAACCCTCCCTACCTCTTCACAGCAGCGTCTGCTTACAATAGCCCTGTAGTCAATTCTACTCCACAGTTCATCTCTTAACTTTAAGAAATCAGGGAAGAGCTTTCTCCAGGCTTTTCCCAAAGCCCATGGGAAAATCTCATACTTTGATTCTTCATCATCTTCTTCAACTGTGTTTGCCAGATACCTTCAAATATATATATATATTTGTGTCTGTAAATGTAGTTCAGTCTTTATATTAGTACAATTGCTAACATTAAGACATAGTAGGTTTTTTTCCTAGTCTTGTGAGAAAACTGCTGACAAAATACAGCCCTCTCTTCAGAGTACAGTATTTTCTTAATCAGAAAGTTCCATATGTATCCTTTGGTAAATAAAAACTTAAGTTTATTATAAAAATTGCTGTACCCTCGAGTCTCCTAAATTAGGAGACATGCGAGAACTACCATATCCTGACAGCTTTCTCCAAACTGGTAAGAGATCCTTGCACTAAAATGAACAGTTTCTGACTGATTCTCTAAACAAAGCTTAAACTATCTTATGAAATCTTAAACTTTATATTTTTTACTTCATGGATTTTAACTATGCTTGGAAAATTATGTTGCTCACATTAAATTAACAGCAAACAACTAAATACAGGTCTGCTTTCATGTATGAATGAAAACCTTAAATGACTATTTTAACATCCACATTTCTCCCTTCCTTCACTATATGCTACTTTTGGTACTGTGTCGTCATCTCAGACAACAGGAAAATATTTACTTCCTCTGGATCCACCTGATACTAAACTCCTGTAAATCAGACCTGAAAAAATTCCAGCTTTTAATCTCCTCCCCAGTTTTCTCACTCACCCCTAACCCAAATATTCCCTCTAGTCCCAGTCTCGCCAGACCCTTTGTCCCTTTCCAATCCTCTTGCCCCTCTGGCCTGGCTTTTCTCCCTTTGGGGCAGACTCAGGCAGCTTCTTCCTCCATGCTCTGTGGATGCTACCCAGGGTACTAGTCACAGGAGAAGAAACAGCCATCTTTCTCCCTACACTGGTGTGCAAATCAGAGCACCTGAGAAGTGCTGTTACAGAAAAAGATGACCTGAGCACCACAACATTATGAAAGAAAATGCTGAATCACTCTGTAGGTATAGCCCAATATGGAGAGATTATATAGGCTCAGTAAAGACTGATGACTGCACCTCTGTTTCAAAGCATAGAAATCTTAGAACTGTTCAAAAAAGGTGTCTCAGAAATTTTCTAGCAACATTTTTACGGTTGACTTAAATCATGTTGACAGAAACTTTAATAAAAAAGTTATTCCCAAGGTGCACATCACGATGAAACATTTTGGTACAAATTACTTAAAGGCTGGCAAAGATAAAAAATAGGGTCCTGTGAGCCACATTTATGTTGCCATCTGTTGTCCTGCAGATGTTTCTTGTAGTGCTTTAAAAAGTTCACAGATTTAGTTTGGTAGGCAGAATGCCACCCTGTGGATCACTACAACCTCACTGCTGCTCAAGCTTGTTCCACACAGGTGGTCGTCAGAGGAAGAATGTGGAATTTGCACTATTTATATGTCGATTATGCTTCTATACTTCATATAGAACCCAAACAACACACTCATTAAAGTATAATTATCATTATCATCATATAATTATCAGTGGCATAGACAAAGGAATAAAATAATGCAAAGTTTATGCTAATAAAACTAGGAAATTTAAAAGTACTTACAGAGCGACAAAGAAATTGATTCTGGTATGCTCATTTATTGTGAAATTAGCCCTCTTGAAATAAACGAAAGTCATTGCCAAGAGATACTGTTTTAAAATGTAAAATGAAGTATCAATATATTATATTATATTATATATTATCATATAATGATTATATTATATATTATCAATATATTATGTCAGTATATAATTTCCTAAAATGCTTCACACATTTATCTTGCACCAAGGTATTTTGATAATTTTGTCAATGAGGAATGCATAAATTGAGTTTCTTTAAGCTTCTGTATTATGAACACATTAGAAAAAAAATACAGTCTGTATTTACATTACCGTATCAAGTGATTAAGGGCAGGTTTTTCACTCCTTATATGTTCTGTTAATTAAGAAGGAAATACCTTGTCTGCAATTTTACAGCAACAGTCCATCCAAAGGAAGTCTTGGATTAGATCATCATCTGCAACAAAAGAAAGTTGTATCACTTTAAACACCAAAACTATTTTTGTTAGAAAGTATTTGCAATTAAGTAACAGACGCTCCTTTTATTAAACCAAATAAAAGGAAATAAGCTAGACCCACCATCAGAGAGCAGAGAAACTGAGGGGGGAAAGAGAGCAGGTACAAAAAAACTTAAGCGACAAAAGAAGACAAAGTACCAGAAAGGCAAGGTGGAAAACCTAGTGGCTGCATTTCATTCATTGTCAGTAACAGCAAGTGAAGGTGAAAAACCACCAGTATTTTTTCTATTTATGTAACTTCTTCCTGCATTAAGTGGTTCCATCCGATAGCACACCGTTATTTCTGATGCCCTGTAGACTGTTGAGACCTCCGCACCTTCAGTACTTGACAGCCATTATAGGGCAATAGTTGCTTGAGTATTTGTGGTCAGTGCGTTGCTACCTATGAACATGTGCTCACTCTGACAGGATTACCGCAGACTCACTCGGATTCACTTCTGTATTCAAGGTTCAAACAAAAACCACAAGTGCAATCTTCCACTGTTACTTAATCTCTTCACTAAATTAAATAAATACAAAACTTTATACGAAAGAGACACAAATGCAGAAGAGATGCTACAACTCCTCAGATTTTCTTGCCATTCCAGTTCTCCCCCTAACCATTTATTCCCACAATAAATAACATGTTTAGAAGACTGGGAGTCCAGCCTTTTTTAAGCCTTGTGTAAAACAAGATGTACATAGTTTTACATGTATTTGTTGAAATAGAAGAGCAAATAGAAAAGAAAGGGAAATGATCATAAAAGGAAGTATCTTAACACCTTGGTTTATTTTCTAATTTTAAAAGATACTTTTCATCAGTTTGGCAGCCCTTTTTGTATTTTTATCTTAAGCATTAAATATTTGTACACTAAAGTATAACAACAAAATAAGCTTAGACACAGAAAAGGCCATCGGTATCTACCTAAAAAGCACTCCCAACATTACAAAATATCATCATTATTAACCTACCAAATAATTTAAAGAAAGCTGTCATTTCCTGACGCTGAATAACCAGACGTGGTCCCCTTGGACATTTATATTTATGACTAGGAACCTTTTTTTCACAACTGTCTTCGCGGTCTTTAGAAGCAGGCCACTTTAGTCTAATAAGGGTTTTTTGTTGATGTGACCTGGATGCACTCGATTTTAGATGAACAGTGACAGTGGGAGGTGTCTGACACACCAGGTTGTGTCTCATTTTGGTAAGTAAAGGTTCCTGTTAAAAAAATAAGAAGAAATTAACTACAAAAGCAGCCTGTTTGAGCAGTAGCTCTCTCTATTTCTTTTGTTCAAATGAAGCATTTCAGTAGAGCTTGTACATTATTGTATCAGTAAGTCTTGTGCCCTAAACCAACTAAGTAGATTTCTTTAATTTAGTTCTGATAAAGCTCTTTTTCAGTGGAAGGAGCCTTCAATCTTTCTTTTCCCATTCAAACTGGAAAAAACCCCATCCTTCCCAGAAAGAGCTGCTGTTTGTCAAATCCTCGTAGCTGTGCACACTTACTTAGAACTACCAAAAAATCTCCTAGTTCTGATAAAGCTCTTTTTCAGTGGAAGGAGCCTTCAATCTTTCTTTTCCCATTCAAACTGGAAAAACCCCATCCTTCCCAGAAAGAGCTGCTGTTTGTCAAATCCTCGTAGCTGTGCACACTTACTTAGAACTACCAAAAAATCTCCATTCCTCCCCTTCAATTTGTGATTGTGAATTTTTAAAATAACATTAATATAATTAATAGGGGCAATAAGGCAAAAGAACCATAATTAAGCCATATAACTTAACATATTGAGCTCTTCATTTTTATAACATTTTGTTACAGCCACTGGGGTTAGAACATATCCCTCAGGTAGGACATACCCTGACGGCATAACCCAGGAAACAAACCCGAGGTGTTTGTAACTGTAAAAGTCAAGAAGATGCCGAATGGGGTGTGAGGAAAGGGATTTGGGGGCCGGAGCAAACGCATCTATTTCCTCAGCAGGCCCCTCCCTCCCTCCACAGAGCGCTGGGCGGCCTGCGGCCGGCTTACAGCGGCCTGCCCGGCTCTCCAGCTCCTAGTCACCTGCCACATAAACAACAACAACAACAAAAGCCCCTAACGGGTGGACGCGGCTCCCCGCTTTCGGTCGCCCCCCGGTGACCTGGGG
>NW_010302123.1:0-352 GCF_000700745.2 Antrostomus carolinensis
TCCGGCGCTTGCACAGTGCTGACAGGGGGCTGCCACCCAGGCACCCACGGGTCCCTCCGGACCCCCGGGGCGGGCAGAACGGTGCCTCCAGAAACACAGCCCTGGCAGAGCAGAACGACAGCCGGAGCGCTGTGAAAGGTCAGCTCGAGGCAATTACATCTCCGGTCATGATGAGCTTCCCATTTCCATGATGGAAGGAGCATAAATCCCCATCCCAGCCCCATTAACCCATGAGCATAAACTGGGGCCAGTCCCAGAGCCATGCTGGGAGGGCTGGGAGAGGGACGGAGCTGGCAGGTGGGTGCTCGTCCATCCCACACGGCCAAAGAGCTGCCCTGGAGCCAGAGATCTC
>NW_010302124.1:0-1232 GCF_000700745.2 Antrostomus carolinensis
AAAAGGATTAAAAAAAAAAAAAGAACATTTGTAAATTTTATGCAACAAAATGGCAAACGTATCATTATTTTGGAATTGTGTATGTAAAAGTTATATTTTTACATGTAGACTCTTGTTATTCTGTGTTTTAATACATTGTATCCAAGAGGGGGGGGGGGTTGGTTTTTTGGGGTTGTTTTTTTTTTTTTTTGGTGTTCATTTGTTTATATATAAAAAAAAAAAAATCTGTGTGGTTGAAAAATGAAACAAACAAACAAAAAAAAATCTCCTTTCAAATGAAACGGCGAGATAACGAAAAATCTGAATTTTTCTCTTTGTTTCTGCAAATGGTAAAGAATAAATTCCGCTAATTCATCACCTTCCACGTCCCCACACCCATCCGGATCGAAACCTGTAAAGAATTTCCATGGAGGGATAAATTCTGCAACGTTTTGATTGATTTTTAATTATTTTTATTAATTATTTTGGGGTCGATTTTTAAGTTTCTCCCAATGTGGAGGTGGATGCAGGAGGAGACGGCGCCGAGGTTCCGCGTTGCCTTGTTGGAGGAGGAAAAAGGTGGATTTAGGAGTTCAAACTGGTTTATTTAAGAGGGGGTTTAAATAAAACTGGAGCCCAACCCATGTGGGCTGTCCCTTGGGATGGTTTGAAGAGCTCAACGTTGATGAACAAGCCATAGGTTTTGTTTTTCCAAGAGGTTTTGATGGCTCAAGGAGATGATGGTCACCGAGATGCCGTGGACTAAATAAATGATGTAAAAATAAAACAAACCCCCCAAAAAACCCATAAAAAAATAATTATAAGCCCCAACTTCATGTTTATTTAAATTAATCTGTGGAGAGAAAATAAATGAGGAGTTTTAGTTGCTGGAAATTAGAAATAGAAAGAAGAAGGTTTTCTTGCTCCGCTCGCACGCGGCTCTGGCTGAACCTGAGCGGTGGCCACTGGGGTGGATGCTGGTGGCTCCTGTTGGCCGCTCCCAGGCTCCCAGTTCACAGCCTGGATTGAAGAGCTGAGGATCTCGGGTGGTTTCCTCTCCAGCTGAGGCAAGATTGATTAAAAAAACCCCCCGAGTGTGTTAATTAATTTTTCCCCCCATTATTTCCCAGCCCAGGTAAGGTGTGCGCATCTCCAGCTGCTTCTCTCCAAGGGGGTTGAGTTGATGTTGAGTTAAAAATGAGGAAGGTTTCTCCAAACCAGGCTACAAAACTCTCCAAGAAAAGCAAATATTG
>NW_010302125.1:0-19235 GCF_000700745.2 Antrostomus carolinensis
GGACAGCCCCTCCGGGAGGCGGAACCAGCCGCCCGCTCCGCCCCGCGCCTCAGCCCGCACCGCCCGCTCGGCCGGAGCCAGCCCAACCCTCCCACAGCCCAGCCCAGCCCCGCTCACGGCGAGAAATAACCGCCCGCAGCCGGGTTTTATTGAACAGTTTATTCTGGTTCCAAATAAAAAAGGAGAAGCCCTCGCTCCGCCGCAGGTACGGCACGCTGCTGCGGGGGCCCGGGCACAGAGCCCCGGGGCAGCGCCCGCAGCGGCCCCCGCAGCGCCCAGCATTGGTATGTACAATTCATCGTGTTTAAATAAGCCCGGGATCCCTCCTACAGTACACACAGTTATTGCGACAGTACAGCACTGGCCTCCGGTCAGACACCCCCACGGCTGGTTGTTCACAATCATCATCTGTGGATCCCAAAAGGCGCTGTTGTTAACATGCAAAAACATTACTAAACAATATTATCTAACTCCTACAGTTGCCAAATACTTGACCTTAATAAGGAAACCAATTACAAAATACTTCCTTGTAGTGCTATACAAAAGTTATAAAATTAAGATTCTATCAACCACTTTTAAATATTCCAATTATCCAACAGTGCAGTTTTCCACATCTTTATCACCAATGAACATTTTGAAGAAAAAAAAAAAGAAAAAAAAAAAAAGACTAAATCAGCAAATTAGATGAAAATGTTTTAATCTTTGGATCCCTTTATTCCTGTGGCCTTCATATACATACACAGACACAAATGACCAGGTTCCTATTTCAGCATATCCAAAAGTTGTAACCAGTCATTTGCAATTAGCAAAAAGTCGGTACGACGTCATTTGTGAATTCAGGGTCTTTGAACCAGTCTCAATGTCTCCCAGCTATGGTCTATCAAAATGCAAACAACTCCAAACACTAAGAATTCTTTAAATTGCTTATGCCTACAGGTATTACAACAAAGTTAACGTTTCAATAATTGACAAATGGAGACAGAGTTTTGTCCCAGGCATTCCAGGAGAATCACAAACCCGTGGTGCCTGGTCCATCATTAAAAAAAGTTAATATTTATCACTAAGTAAAATTAATTGCAAATTTTGACATACGAAAATTTATTTTCTCCGTATTTGAAAATATCTCCTTAATTTGGTCAAATCCTGTGATATGCCAGAAACTACAAAATCAAATTCTCACAAGAGAAGTGAAGCGTGTATCCAGTTTCGTGTAATGGAAGAACGTTCTCAAATCTTCATTATAGTCCAAATATAAAATCAAACATTTAAGCCTGAAAAGCTGCTAAAGAAAAAAACAACCCAACTAATTCAGTGTTCTTCAGCATATCAACTTTTGCAATAAACACAGTAAGTTTGCCGACTTAAAAATGTTTATTCTTTAAAAAATTAGTTGCTTTTTATACAGCTATACAAAGTTTGTAATGTTTCTTTGGCAATGGGATATAATGGAATTTTACAACTATATAAAAAGTTTCCTTTGCCTAAGAAACAGTATTTACTGTGTGTACATATCTGACTGACAAAGCAAGTTCTCTACTGCCCAGCACCCTAGTTGATAAAAGTACAACTATCTCAAAAGGGATATTACAGGATTTCCAAAAAACAACCTTCAGTGGATCAAAACACTCACAGTATCGACGGCCTTCTGCATACAATTGTCCTTACAACTTGAAGCAATTATCAAATACAGTTTAGTAATAAGAAAAATCCTTTCAGTGATGAAAAAATACTTAAACTCCATCGAAGTACTGCTTTATAATTAACTATACATAAGAAATTACTTATCCTTCTGTCTCAAATATATTTTATGCTCACTGTTTTCAAAGATGGCCATTTTTCAAAAGTAACTGCATTACACCCCTTTGAAATTAAATAGTTAAATCCCAGTGCTGGTGACAAGTATACAGCAAATTAACTTCATTCTTTGCAGAGATTGAAACTAATTCTCTGGATTGAGAAGATCTAGACGTTCACCCGGTTTCAGCTTTCTTGTAGACTATGCAGCAACTTTGTTGTCTTTCTAGAGGGAATAACAGTAGAATGTTAAAATTAATTTTGGAAAAAAAAAAATCACAAATTAATCTGGGCAACGGCACTGGGAGAAGATGCACTGTGACAGCTACTTCCCATCTTTCACAAGCAATCAGAAAGGAGACCTCCCTACGCCATCAGGTGGGCACCTGCTCGAAACACCCTCAGCCTGGCACGCACTGATGCGGTTCGTCACATTGCTGAGATGCCTGGCACAAATCCTCGGCCTTTACACCACCTCCTACTTATCTGGAAGGCTGTGAAATCCTTTCATTCAGAAATTCAAATCATCAACCCCCTCATTCCAATTCATGCTCAGCTACAAAAAAATTTCTTTAAACCACAGGACTAGTTGTTGCAAGCTAATGAGAGAATAACTGAGGCATGGTCAGAAGTCTTCTGAGATGGAAAAAGGCCCCCTCCCCTTTTTTAAAAAATTAAAAGTATTTAGATCTTCAAACAGAAACCAAAGATTTTGTGCTGCAAAGCTCTAACTGCTCATGCAGTAAACCACTAAAAAAAGTTACTGTGTCCCAGTCAGAAGTGTAAAAGCCTACATTCACTTGCACCCATCTGGTTAATTATATTAATTAGATTCTAAACAGCACACCAGTATTATATCCGTTCCTTAACAAGCTGATGTTCAAGTTGAACATACACGCTTAATACAAAGAAAAATGGCTTGCACTGAAATTACTAAGATTTTGGTTTTGCAAGGAACTGAGCTCTGTGTTCCTTAACAAGCTAACGTTCGAGTTGAACATACACGCTTAATACAGAGAAAAATGGCTTGCACTGAAATTACAAAGATTTTGGTTTTGCAAGGAACTGAGCTCTGCCGATTTACATAATCCGTATGATCAACGAGCTTTCATAAAGAGGAGAATTTACACTGTTTCCAAGAAAAAGGAAATGCCCCTAAAATAGGCTTCTGGCTGAGGCTGACAGCTAACTTTGTCCTTCCTCTGAATGGCTGGTAGGAAGAAAAGCTAAGATCTTCAACAGGAACAGAGAAATGGATGTCTTAACAGCGTTGCAAAAGCAACAACTTGCATCACTACACTGTAAAGGAAGATTCTGGTTTTGAGCCGTCATGGCTCTTGCAGAACAAATTACTATTTCTAAGCTTACGTGATTATGAAAGCATGTTTGTATGTCAGGTTACTTCAGTTAGCACACTTACATGGTGGGCTGTGCATAACACTTAAAGGAACCTGAAGCTGCAAACATATTTAACTAAAAATAAAGTAGTAGTGCTTATTTTAATCTTTTAAAAACACTTTCTCTATGGGATGGACAGGGATCTTTTCTTTTGAAGCTCTATCTCCCACAGTTCCTTTTTATTGAATGACTTGCTGAAAAGTCAATCCTGCCTCAGCTTTCCCAGCAGCTATTGGATGTAATTAGCTAAAAGTTATAGCTAAAAAAACCCTAAATCAAACAAACAAAAAAAATTGTGCAACAGGACCTTACAGAACTCAAATATTTTTTTTATCTTCCTTTTTGCAAAGGGTCATCGCTATGCTTCAGTAACTTCAGTTACTCTGTTTTAGGGGTTAAATATGATCTTAGACGTTTATAGGCTTTGTACCAACTCATTAAAAAAAATTTTTTCAAAGTTTGTCGCACACTTGAAGCAATTTAAATTATCCCCTCTCAATCTTTACATTTTACAATATTGCTTAGAAAAATGCTTGCAATTAACATTTCTAACACTTGTAGTAAATCTGTAGATCTCCCCCCTGTTGCTGATTGCAAAATGTTACTACATAACTAAAATTTCAGCATTAATGGACTTTCAATTAAGTAGCTCAGAGTAACTGCAAAATACTACACAAGAAATTCCAGTTCGATATCAAATCTAAAAGCAGGAATTTTTTTATCATTAGTTTCCAAGAACAGTGGATCAGGTCATAGTAAGATTAAATATATTTTACCCTATATTCAAAATCAGCAAACTCCCTGCCTCCACGACCTCCTCTGAATCCACCACGAAAGCCTCGGGGGGCAGTGAAGCCACCTCTTCCACCTCCTCGTCCTCTTCCACCTCGGAAACCAATCCCCCCTCTGCCTCTGTACCCTCCACGGCCACGATTGGGACGCAGTGGTATTCCGAAGGTCTCAGCATTTAATCTTCGTTCCTCAGCCCAGGTGGGTCGCCGTTCTCTGCCACATAAAGGGAACAAGGATTGTTTCAAAACACACTTCAGAAGCAAGATTGCCTGGCTTAGTTAGAATCCCCAGAAAGCCAATGAAATGAAAAATGACACATTAATCACTCTGTAAATCTCCACATTGTCCTCTCTGCAAGAATCTAGGTGTGTGCCACAATTAATTTAACAAAACAGAAAGGGATACGTTACAGTATCTTTAATTATATATTAACAATGCTGTAAGAGTTTTCCATATAGAAGGACACAGTCTCTATCCTCTGCACACAGCATCATGTAATAAAATAAATAAATAAAAGCTGTCTGTAATTTCATACAAGAAACAAAGTAAGAAATTGCAACTGCAGATGTTAATTTATCTAGCTGTCAGTACAATGAAATAATCCCCCTCTCTGTAATGCAAAATAGGTCAGCAACCCACATCATCTTGTCTAATAGAAAGGCAACAGCTAAAGATAAGCTTTCGTTTTCCTGAAATGCTATCTTCCCACGCAAACACCACTACTGGCCAAGATGGGTTATGTAATCTACCTGCAAACCATTACCAAAGCACAGTCATAACCGATTTAACTAAAGTGGCAATTTAGTAGCAAAACAAAACAAAAAACTCACATCAGTAAATCCTGAAAGGAGATTCTAGGGTATGCACACTATGTACATTACGTTCTAGAAGCATGGTTCTAAACCAACACTTAAAATGTATTCCTATTCATGTACTGCACTTGCCCACAAAGAAACGTTGTGCTTCATACTCCCGTTTTATTTTTGCCCACTGTATGTGGAAAAAAGCTTTACTCACTTTTGATTCAGAATGGACTGTAATGAGTAGTGTTGACACCACCTTATGACATAAGCATGCATTAAGCACACTAACAAGCTTCCCCCTGCAAGCCATACCTATTGTCATCACAGGAGATGTTATCAAAGAAGGATTTGGTTTTGTCATAGTAGCAGTTGGGTCCAAGTGGATCTTCCTCATCCGCATTCCCTTCGCTATTTTGGGTATCAACACCTGAGTCACCTTTGTCTTCTCCATTTACAGGCTTCTCTGGCTTCTCAAGTTTATCTTCTGGAAAATAAAAGTAAACAGAAGCCTTCCAGACCATTGTACTAAACAAAACAGCACTGTTAACTTATTCCCAGAGAGACAGACACAACTACACTGAACGCTCAAAAATACGAAAAACCCTCCAAAATTCAACATGAAAGTCAAATAATTTGACAGATAAATTAGGGTGTTTTGCTGCTGCTGTCTAGAGGTTTGATACCTCTATATTCTCTGTGGGTTTAACCAACAACAACAAAAGAACCCCCAGCCAAACAAACAAACAAAAAGCCCCAAAACCAAAACAAACTGTGGTAGAATGGATTTGATAGCCATCTATTTTCTAACCTCCTGGCTACTTTCTTTCCAGACTTAAAAGCCCCACTCAGTCATTCCTCATAAAAGCTATTCCATGTTTTTGCTCATCCCTGTTGTCCTTCTCCTTTGTCTTCTGGCTTTGCTGTTATCTTTTTGAGACACAGGGCCAGCATTGAAGATACTATGCCATGAACTGACTTTATGATATATTTTTTCCTAATAATGCCTGAAGTTCAACTTACTGTTTTGACGAGTACTGAAAAAGAAGCTGCTGCTTCAACAGAACTAGCTATTATAATCTTAAAGGTCTCATTCCTAAATGCTTACAGCTTAAATCCCATGATGTTCAAACAACCAGCTCAACCTTTCCACAACACAAACACACACACAAAAGTTACCACTGTCTCCTAAAATATTTCTATAGCTCTTATAGCTTTCCCTTTCCTCTTTATTATTCCGGAAAAAAATTAATAACAACAGCAAACTAACAACTCATTTAGAAATTATGCAGAAAAAGAGGTAAGCACAAGAAAACAAATCCTATGGGACTCTCCTGGTGGTTTTTTCTACGCTGAAATCTGACCATTTATTCCTGCCTTCTGCCTCCCAGGTTTTAGAGAATCATTTACTGAAATACAGAACTCTCTATTTTAACCTGTAACAATTTTGTCCAAAAATAGTAGCAGCAGTGTAACGAACAGGTGGCTGGTCACAAGAGAATGAGGTAATTAAAACAGAAGCCTGCTAGAAAACAAAAGTGCTGGCAATATGGATCTGAATTGCTCCTGTAGTTCTCTGAAAAAGGGTAAACGCAAAGAAATGCCAGAAACTTTCTTAAATTCAAACTCTTGTGGATCCTCCAGCAAAGTTCTGCTCCCAAACTAGTATTTTTGTGATTGCTTTTCATCTATTAATAATTGAAAACATCAAATACAGGGGGTGGGTTTTTTGGCATCTTTTCCAGGACTGAAAAGTAAATTCACACTATTGGGACTGCTGCTCAAGTAATCTGCATTTTTAACCAACAGATGTTAGAACACAAAGTACGATATTTGCTAGTTAAAATTCTTTCAAAACTCAATTAACTAAATATAATAAACTAATTAAATAGATGATTCCAGTTTACCTGTTCATTGATTTAATTCCTTTTTAATGATTGCAAACAAGACTTGGTTTGACATGCTTTTAAAAAGTTGTTTTCCAAGGTGGCATTAAAACAGCAAGACAGTTTTTCCATGCTCAAATCTAAAGCAAAAATTGGTTTACCTTTTAGTTTGAGTTTATTATGAAATTCTCTATCAATTTCCTCCTTGTTGAACTGTGCATTTGCACTTTCAAAGTCAAAGTCCTTCTCAAACTTCATCGGACCATCCCTCCTAATACCAAATCTTCCTCGGCCCCCTCTGTGACCTCCACGGCCTCTCCGTGCTGAAGGTCCACCTGGAACTGAAAAGAGGGAAATTGTTTCATTTTGTTTTGTGGACTGTTTTTTCTTTCAGGGTGGTGTTAGTGGTGGTTTTTTTGGGTGGGGTTTTCCATTTTGTTTATTTTTTTTTTAATTCCTGAGGTAACAGGTTTGGACTTCATGCATCCTCTTCCTGCACTTCTGTTGTTAAAGTCCTGTCAGAGCAGTCTGTAATTTGTAAATTCATTTACAATAATTATTGCAGTGCCACAGAAAGCATAATAGTCCTCAACATGGGTACTAAAAGACTTTCTAGAAGTCATTAAAAGCTTTCTGAATAAGAGTTAAAACATTAGTGGCTTGTCAGTTACGTATTTTTGTAGAAAGGTAATGGGTTTTATTTCATGCTGTTTATAAATCCATGAAAGTCTGGTTTTGCATTTTTCTTCAAGTTGCTTAATATAAGGCATCCAGAAGAGATTTTCTCTTTAGTGTTGACTTTTTGTGCTTGTATTATTCTGACCCAATACAAAATTACAGTTACCCATTAGAAACAATTATGTGAAAGCATTCTGAATACAGAAATTCTTTATTACTGTAACCTGAACTGCAAGATTTCTGGACATCAGAAACAAAGTCCTAGCACTGCGCAAACTGTACAAAATGCTGTATTTTTAGCAGACTTTAAAAAAATCTTAATGAAGTCTGAAAACAATTATAGCTATTTCTCAAAACAAGATTTACCAATTTGTCGTTTGTTTTCATTTCTGAGCTCATTTTCTGATCTTGAAACCTTGTGTGCTTCAGCTAAAGTTGGAAATAAAAAAATGATTTGTTTATCCAATTAGGTATTTTTGATCACACTTTTGTATATAGTTACATGGTTCAGATTTCAAAAAATCCAAACCTACAAAAGTAAACCACTTCATTTAAAAAAAAAAAATAGAATATATGCTTCACTTTAAAAAGAAATATATATAATCTGGGCCTCTGCTGACCAGTCAGCAGGACAGCAGGGAAATTCCTACATATTACCCTTAAAAAGAGCACTTCATACATGTATGTAAGAAAATAAGCCACATGAAAGTTATCCAAAGCTACCTCGTCTGTGCTCTTGATTCTCTAGTGATTTTTGGCTAGCAGACACTAAAGGTCTGGCTGGTACAGGACTCCTCCTTCCAACTGGTGCTGGAGTAGGCAAGTGGGCTGAAGCTGTTTGCACTGCTTGCTCCATGGTGGGGCTCCTTCTCAAATGATCTATCTGAGGGCTTGAACGACCTGAGGGAAAAAAAACCCAACAAAACAAAACCAAAACCCAAAGAGTTATTTCTCATCCACAAATTTAGAGTTACTGCTCTCAACCAATCTAGACTGACAGGTTTATCTGCCTTACCAGTCAAGATAGCTGTGTCCAAAGAAGAAATAAATATTTCTGCACCCTCAGATCCACTAATCCAGAATGAAGGATATTTAGCAATTCCCCTTCCCCCAGTCTAAAAGAAAAAAATGGGTAGGACAATTAATCCCTACCAACCCATCTATGATGGGTATTTAGCTGTGGAATGAAATTTTTTGATTGACTGGAGGTAAAAATACTCTTTCTGCCTCCCTGGAAAGCCAAGTGGAAAGTGACTGCTCACAAAGGCAGAGATGTAGTTATGATACTGAAATTTCATTTCATCCAGCATATTCTGTTGTATGATCACCACAAAATAAATGAAAGGTAATGGCTACTGCCAGGCATAATGTGATGAAGGAGCTATGAAAGCTTCTCCACAAAGTGCTGTTCATACATTTCAATTTGCAGCATGAGTGAGTGGAGCCAGAAGCATGTTTAGAATGGAGACATATGATCCAGACAGACAAGTTTATGACACCACACAGGTAAATCCACTCAGAAATTAGAATAAAACTCAAGTGTCAGCAAGTACAAAAAATGAATAATCTCATATGCCATAAAAAAGCTGAACAAAAAAAAACACATCCCCCCCCAGCTCAAAACTAACCATACCACACGTACAGTCTACAAAGATGATAAGTATTTTTTAAACCAAACACACACGGAAAACACTTGGTGCCCTGCACAAGGCTTTTTGTCAGTATATATGTTCATCTGGAGCATATGTCATACATTAAGTCCAAGAATCAAAAAGGTTTGAATTTCACCTACAGAAAACCAAGCTAATCTTTCAACAGAAAAAAACAGTAAATGCTCAGCATACTTTTTTTCCTCATCAATTAATGCAACAAAGTAGAAGCTATTCTTGTCTTGATAACTGACTCAACTAATCCTAGAAAGCAGTCCTAACTGGTATACAAATCTTAACTAGAACTCTGGAAAAAGCCTGTTTGCTGTAAGTAAGGTCAAGTGTTTTGCCTTTTAACACGACTGCATAAAGTTAAAACATAATTAGGAATGCATCTTAACACACTTTTACTCACAGCAATGAAAAGTGGAATTTTGAGGAGAAATCTTAACACGTTTGCATGAAAAGTGAGGGTGAAGGTGCTCAACATTTAGCTGACCTTTTTTTCCCCTACTCAAAAAGCATCTACTTTTGCATCTACTTTCTTTTTCCAATATTACACAAACTACCCATACAGTTCCTATTACTACTAAGCTGACTTAACTGTCAGGTCATCTCTACAGGTAATCAGGGCTGCTGTTAATATTATTTATGTAAATACACATTAACAAAAAATACCGTTAGGAATATAGATATAAAGATTGTAGGATGAAGGAGTTCACAACTCAATCAGTGTGAAGTATCTCGAGTTTTGTCACGCTATTGATAAAACTAGATATTGAATTTCCATATGCACTTATTTGCTAACATTGCTCAACTGAAATAAGTCCTACTGCTCGATATAGATTGTTTAAGGATAACGACAAACTGCTGTCAGTTACCTATGCAGCATGCCAAGATGTAAGAAAACATATTTAAAGAGCAAGTACAAAGCCTCTCAGTGCCTTCTGGTTTTAATACCAAGCATTTTCATGACAGAATTCAGCTGTTTGGTTAGCATCTCTGGCACCCACCTAAATCATGGGGGCACGATTCATCAAAAAAAGATCAAAGAGTTATTCAAAATTATTTACCCTGAGACATCTGTGTTTTTAGTGATCTTGCATCTGTTGTAAATGCAGAACCAACTGCAGTGCTTTGGGACATGCTAGCACCGGCTGAAGAGTCTGTTCCAAAAGATGTTAAAGAACCTCCTGCTTTGAAAGAAATAATACAGTTGTAAAACCTGGTTTAGACTTTTTTTTTTTAATTAGCACTAAACGATTAGTGAAGCTATTATTGGCAGTGTTAACTTCTGTATCACAAGAATTAACAGCATAGTAACGACAGCATCTTACAGGGTAATAAACAAATGTTATTGGTATATATTTCCACTTAACATCTTTTAATCAAAAATAGGATGGTGACATCTTATTAACTCATTTCAAGTTATGGCCAATTCTACAGCCTTCCTTTCACGGGGCTAACATTTTCAGTGCCAGGAGTAACACTGTCACCATAACAGTTAAAAGAAGCTAAGTTCTTATGTAAAAAAGTAGAAGATGAAATAAAAAAATTTTGAGGAATGAAAGTTGGTTGGTGAATCTCAGAGAGCATCTGCAGTATAAAGGAGCGACTAATCCACGTAGCTCACTGCACACACGTGCAACTTCACTTACAGGAAAACACCAAATAATAAAAATGAACGTACCAACTCCAACAGCGCCAAACTGCTGCCCCACCAGCGGGCTTGGGCTAAACTGGCTGTACGCAGGCATTCTGCCAAAAGGCCCGTAGGACCCCACAGACTGGAATGACGATGTAGTCGAAGATCCTAGTGAAGACTAAAGACAAAACACACTTGCAGAAATTCATCTTTACACAAAAAGTATGAAATAGTGCTGCAAGGCAAAAAATGCAGAAACTGTTTGTTAAGTTCACCCTAACTCCACCATTGTGGCTAATACATAGAAAGGACTGTAAAATTCATTGAGTTGTTTCTTTTAATTTTAAGAATTTAACTGCTTTAACACAGAAGCAAAGACAGCACAAAAATAATGAATTACACACATTACTCTGCATGAAAACTCAAAACAGACAATAGTTAGCAGAAAACATTTTCACAAGTATGTGTGCAGTTTAGAGAGCACTTTTACCCTTCCAGTTTTCACAAGTTTGTGAAAACAGTACCATAACATTTTGTAATCTTTTCCCCAAAACTTTGGAGAACTTCCCCTAGAGTCTTCTCCCTTCCCAGCATTAGTAGTAATACAATTTCACAGCTCTTGACTACCTGTGAGGGAAGAAGTTGCATCGAATTTAGCAAAAGACCTTAGAGGACTGGAAGGGTACTTCGTAAGGAAGCATCAATAATTTTATCTTATTAATAGAAGTCTTGCATACATGCCCTCCTAAGCCAAGTACCTTTCAAAAAAGGAAAGCTAATGACCAAAAGTCAATAGTTGTTTTTTTAAAAACTGGCAGCTTCAGTATCCAGTGTATCATTCTAGAGTTAGATTTCAACCTCGATTTTCACAGTTAAAGACATGATTCGAAAGATGAAAATCTTCCCAGGGTTCTTTACATTGGGTTGTGAACTTCAGAGCAAAAACCATTAATTTCTAAATACTCAGCTAGAGAGCACTCAAAGCTACCAGGTTGTATCTTCAGCAACAAACATCTGAAAACACACTTTGCATTACCTGAACAATAGCAGGGTCCTGTGGCAAAGAACACTGAGGCTTTGGTGGCTCACAGACAGTTAGGTCTTTAATATCACTGCCACGGAATATGATATACTCAAAGACTTCATCACGAGGTGGTATAGGTCTATCAGTGGGTCTATCTTCTGTACCAAAAGAGCGAACTGCAAAATTGGGAAGGGAGAAAAAAATAAAAACACCCCACATTTGACAAAAATGTTTCAAATATACTACAGAGACCAACAGCTTTAAATAAAAAGAACAAAATTTTGTTGAGCAAAACAACTTACTGAATAGGCAGCATATTGTTTGCCATTACCAACTGATTGGATCTTAGAAATTTCAGTTAAAAATCAAGCAGAAAGATACCTCTTCTATTCCTGAGACAACAGTTATGGTATCACTCACATATTGAATATTTTTACTTTTTTGTGAGCCTAACGGGAAGCAGCAAAGCAGTTTTTTTGCCAAAGTCAACACTTTCTGGACGTTATAGCAACAGGAACACCAAAAAAAGGCTGTTAAGTCAGTCCTGTGAATCAAGGACTACAAGAGTTTCCATACTTCAAGTTCTGTACTTGCAAATCAGCAAAAAAAAAAAATGCTAATACTACTAGAAACTAGACTATTAAAAGTTACCTAAAGCAAAGTATTTCTCAATAGATTAAAGGTCTGAATCAAGATTTAAATAAAAAGTAGGAATTCTGTGGTACGTATAGACAATTTTCCCTAAGCAAAATGCATTCTTCTTGCTGATTTAAGTTTCATATGATCTGTCAAATTAAGTGAATTCACTGGGGCATAACTATCTTTCTAAGTACACCTGCATAGTGTGCAACATACTAAGATATTAAATTTATTTGCATGTACTTAGCTGAATTTCAATAGTTTTCAGATTGCATAGTGATTAAGCGTATCATGCTTTTCCCTTTGCATTACATAATCACTTTACTTGCACTACCCTCTCAAAGACTTTTCCTCACCTTAAGACTGCCAGCCCTAGGTGAATATAAAAAGAAACAAACAAAAAACCCTGAAGAAATGCCTCCAAGAATGAGAATTTTGTAAGCAAAACCTAAACATTTAATTGAAACCAGAAAGAAGAAAAAAAAATAAATCATGACAGTCACATTCTACTGAACATCAACTTGCAGCAGTTTTAACAATTCCTCACAACTGTCTTTGCTCTAGCCTTTTAAGGGGTTTTTTTGCTTGCTGTGTAAGGTACTATAGGTTATGCTGAGAAAACATCCATATTTTGCTTTAATTTACTAGAATTAGTTTCCTCCCCTGTTTTCAGATGCATCAACTATTTGAAGTCATCATTAGGTACTTATTTGCAGCCATAAAACCATGAGTCAAGAAAAGCAGAGTTTTCTGTAGAGCTGTTTAAGGTGATACCGAGTCATTTCTCAGGCTGCACCAACCATCTTCCATCACCGTTGCTTCTTCTAATACCACACAAACAGACCTTATTACAAATCTTTTTGAGAAGCGTAACTGAGGGGTAAAGAGATAACTCCACACTACAATGAAAAACAACATTAAGAGGTTACAATTACTTTGTTCATGCTTATATCAGCTACTTAGCTGAATTTCATAAACTTTTCTAATTTTGTGCATCTGAAAGTCTGCTCTGAATTGTACCATAAAATGTAAGCGCTGTAAAAAGGCATATACTGTTAAGTGAATTTCAGTCTTTGTTATAAGAGAAATCTGTCTTCTCCCTCTGAAGCTGAAGAACTTGCTGAAATTAACTCAAAGTAATACACAACAATTGGTCATGTTCATTACTGTAGTTCATTCTGTGGCTTTTTATTCATCAAGCCTTTCTATTTCACTGTCTGAACTGAGAACACTCTACTTTCTGGCCATCCTAGACTCAATTTAGTAGATAACCAGTAAATTAACTTGGCCTTTCATTCCATCATTCGACCTGCTGTCTTGGCAAGTATAGCCAAAGTTGGGTTTATATGGGTTCTCTCTATCCCACCTGAAATGGTTGCTATAGCAGCCATTTTGTCTACAAAGGAGCTACAAAAATGGCCAGAGTGCGATCAGTAAGTTACTAAAGTATTTTATTTTCTAGCTAAAGTGAAGGAACTAAGCAGTAGCAATACCACAAAAGGTAGTAAACTACAGGATCACATCTCAACTTTACATAGAAATAAAAATCTGATGAACTATGGAAGAAATCTGCTCTGACAGTACTTCTCTTAAGTCAGAGCTATGCTGCATGGATAAGTATTTTGCTATTAATACCAACATCACATGACGCTTAGAGGAACAGTTCTAACACCTGACAATTGCCTTTGTCCATTCTAAATAAATTTTTTTAAAAAGTTAACAACCTAACTGAGAAAACATCAAAAAGAAGATAGAGAAAGAACATCCCAAAAATTAGAATTAATCTTTAAGAGATTCAGCTGTCTATGCAACTAGATCAAGAAACTGATAAGGTCATCAATGGTTTTGCAATAAAACACCTCAAGAGTTGCGCTACTAAGAGTTTGGGGTTTTTTTTTTCCCCTCTACCACTCCCCTGCCCCAAACCAGACTAGTTTTAGTGTAACTTTCTGCAAAATATGAAGACAACTTTGTTCAATGAAGATTAGCTCTGCTGGAGAGGAATCAGAGGAAGCAAACTCCTCTGATCCAGGCTTCAATGTCCACTCTTACAACAAAACAACAAAAATAACCATCCCCAATTCTAATTTCCTTCTAAATCAAGGAACCAGAACCGCAATCTAAGAAAGCAGTTTAGGATAAGTGCTACTCAATGTTTTTGCAGTGTCTATCCCAATTAGGTCCTTCAGACAGTAGTATAACAAAGAGATAAAAGTTACTTTTAATATTTTGCAAAGGGATAGCTATCTTTACAATTTCTTCTTTCCTGGTTTGGATTAGGATTTAACATAATCTGAGTTTATTAAAGTAAAAAGTCTAATATTAAAGGTGGCCAGTACCATAGGATATTAGAAAGAAATAGCTTTTACCATAGTTTTGCATAATCAGAAATACTAAGTTGCCTAGGTATCAAAAACACAAGGTATTGGAGCAGCAGCGGTCTTAAGAGCTCTATCCAGCTCTGTTTCTTGGAGTATTTCCTCAGACTACATCCTTCCTCCAGAACAAGGTGCAGTGGTTCATATACAGCAAAATACTGAAGAGTGAGAGGAAATGAAAATAAGCACATGAAAGATAACATAATCTTATAACACTCACCAGCACTATGGTCAATCCATTTAATCTTACCTTGTCATTGCAAATTTTTCAGATTTTTTAAAATGAGCTAAATTGGCTTAGGGACTTGCAAACAAAAGGCAACAATCACATTTTAAAAGTGAACTTATTTCTTGTCAGTGTAAATGCACACAATTAAGTAGCTAGCTAGAAAGAAACTAACACTGCTGAGCCTAGCAGGATTCACTTGTGTGACTTTATGTCCAAGTAGCGCCACCAATTTCATACTAGAGTGCTACAAGCAAATTTTTGTACATATTTCGACCGACTTCAATGTTACTTCTATAATACATTTTAACAGATATTACTGTATTATACTACTATGGCATCCAAGGAAAACATTGCAACTTTCCCTTTTGCTAACAGAAAATATTACCTGTTGACTAACACTGAAAAATACTGTGTTAATCAGAAGCCAAGCTATATATTGTACTAGCAAAAGAGGACTCTGTTCCTATATAATGTGAACTATTGCAAATATGTAGTTCAGTCTCTGCATGCAGCACTGACACAATCTTACATACACAGAAACCAGTTATTCCCACTCCTAAGGCACCCATGAGTAGCATGATGACTAAGATGAGACCACCAGAACAAGTCACTTCAATTGCCATCTCTCTTCAAAACATCACAACCCTTTCCCTGTAAACATGCTTAGATGCCTGCACACCACATTACAGGAACAGTATGCATGTGAAGAAGCCAGCCTGTGGCAGGCTCATACCTTCAGAACAATTAATTCAGTCTGCATTCCCTTACTGATGGGGTGGCGAGTTAAAAGGGAGATAGATTCGAGGAAAGCAGCCAGGAGTGGGCTTTGACAAGAGGAATTTTTCTGCTGCGACACACTATGCACAGGGTTGGTTTGGCACACAGGCCCTAAACCTCGAGACATGGAGGAAGCATGACACTTAACTGACTAAAAAAATAACTTCATAAAAACTTGATAAAAATTTAACACTTCCCTTTCCCGCTCCCACCCCTGAACTAGAAGAAATGTTCAAGTCTTCACAACAATTTCACTTTCTTCTGTCTACTTTTCTGAGTCTTTCACCCAATTAATATTGTGTAGAAGTCTAAGAGAAAGGGAAGTTACAGCTGGTAGGAGAAAACCGATGCACTATACCAGAGAGATCGTATATAATTTTCTGTTTCTTACACTGACGTGCCTAAGGATTCCCTACTGTTAGCAGGGAACGAAGCCTTTTCTGACCCAATATAGTTGTTCTTACACAGCTTACCTACGTTAAAAACCTCTCTCTAAATTGGTGCCTTGAAATAGGAGGACATTATGTATTACTAGCATGAAAGGTCACATCCAGTTTTTAACACTGCAACATATAAGATCAAGCGCAATCCATCACAATCATCCTATGACTGTCCCAGGTAGGGCACCAATCACTTTAAAAATTTTACTCCTAACTGTGGCTTGCAAACACTCTATTCTTAAATTGGTTTGACTTAATTATGTTTTAAAAATTAAGTAGGAATTAGAAATATTAATTAAAAGGACATTTTAACTTAATTTAACTTGAAACTTGAGAAGAAGAGTGGGTGTTTTTTGGTTCCAAACACTAGCTCTGAAAAGCTGGTGATCCAAAGAAAACATATGCACCAATAACATATGAAAACCTCAGACTTGTACAGTTTGCTTAATATTTGGAATCTGACATAAATGGGAGCTTTCCTTGTTACTTAAATAACAATACACTTTATCACTTTGTGGAAGGATGCATCACTTTCCCTTATCAGTCTCCAGCTTAGGATAAAAACGTTATGCTCAATATTTAAACAGTTGCTATCTCCCCCTAACTCCTGAGACAAAGGCCACAACTTTTGTTAGTGAAAGGATTACAGCTTTGTAAATAAAACGGCCATTGACACCTATGGGAGATTGCCCCTCAGTAACTGAAGACTACAATCAGTACCCTGTTAGCAACGTAAAAATCTTATTTCTATCTAAAACCCCAGAAGATTTAAGATAAATGAAGATAATTTCACACGTACAACTTCATGAGATTAATCTCAGACTTCAGCTTAGCCCACAAAAGTCCTACTGTTATGCAAATCTGCAGCTATCCAAGAACAGATTCTACCTGTACTTTTGTACTTTATGTCACAAACAATTTCTGTGATTTCAGTTAGGAAACAAATAGTGATAAGCCACCCTGCACTCAACACAGGTAACAGTCACATGAAACCAGCTACACAGTAGAGCAACTGAAAGCATCGAGAAATCTTTTGGGGCTTTTTGTGTCTCTTTCTGGCAGAAAAATTGACATTTGCAGTAAAGATCCACAGTAAACAGTTCTGGTTTGACTTCTGAACTCACCACAGGAAGAAGAGATAACTATTACCCGATCAACATATTTACAGCTACAGACAGTTCAGAAGGAAGATCTGCTTCTTTCACATACATACCTGGCCATAATTAAGCACACTTGTCACCTTACATATATGCTATGGTACCACAGTCACATGACCTAAGCCTCCATTTATTCAGAAACTTGAACACTCTAGGTTGAGCATTTTGTTCACGAGCACAGCAAACTGTTTTACAGTCTAATATGGTTGTTATCAGCTTCCAGATTAATCTCGAGATTTTTGGTTTCAGGTAGCCTAGAAATACTGGTTTATTCTCTTCTGAATCATGACACTATATTACAAAACACACATTCTTCGGCTAACTCAGACAAGTTTTATTAAAGCAAATTTAATGTTTTAGATTTACATTTCTGATGAGAGCTATGGGAAGAGAGCAATTAGATTTGTAACTGTAGTTTGATCTATATTAAATATATATGCCTTGGCAGATACGCCATAACACGACTTAACCGCTCTTGAGAAGTCATGCAAAATTGGCTTGGCCAGCATTAAATCTGTCTAATTTAGGACAGGACTATCACACACTCTTCAAGGATGGGATTCTTCTAAGTGCTTTGGTACAAACCTTAACAATAACAGCATGCCACTGGAATTTCTAAACACTTATTTTTAATCACAGTGCTCATCTTTTTCTTATATAAACAAATACTAGCTGCCCTTTGTAAACAGATAATGCAATTCCAGAAAGGTAATTTAACCCAAAAGCAACTTTAGAAACAGATTAAAAAAAAAAAAAAAAAATCACAATGAAAGCTAAATGTCCCTTAAATGAACTAGCCAAGCCTGGGACCAAGCCTACTATGAGGTGTTTCAAAGCATACATGTAAGAATTTACAAAACAAAGCGATCTATTTATTAAATAATTGTCGAAGGGGAGTAGGCGGGAAGAAGAGAGCCTTAAAGTGACAAGGCACACAAACAAGAATTACCACAGAGGCCAATCCGAGATGAAAGCAAACTGCTACACGGTATCATTTCTACAGACACACCAACTAGGTAAAACACATAACAACAGTATGATGCTAGAATGCTAAGAATATCATATCGAACAGGAACTGAGCTTTGGAATACTCTCAGTCTCAAATATTTAATTTACACAAGGAGCAATTTTTCCCCTTGTCTAATGGCTGGATAAATTCTCCACTTTTATATATGCATTTAGATTATTTAATAAGACTGCAGTCAAGAAGTGTAAAGTAAAGTAACACTGAGTTTTGCATAATCTATTATAAAGAAGTTATTAAAAACTCTGACTTAATGTTTTACCTGAACACTACGCACTCACTGCCGTGGCTAACAGACTTGCGTTAGCAGCGCATTATCATGTGCAAGAAACAGCAAAGTCCTTCAGATGCCCAGTTTCAAAGAACCTCTTTTTACTGCCCAGTCTCTGCTTCTTTTCTCAGTAAGCCTATCTGCCTAACTTTCTTATGCATACATAAACATATATATATTCTCTGGCCAGTACATCCTCATGCCAGTATCTGTACTCAGTTTCGATTTATACAGTGCCATACAACTACCTCCGAAATTAAGACCCCACAATCAGCCTTCTTTGTTGATAACCCACCACTCACAGGATCCCCTTTAGACCCGAGTTGTCTCCTATCCCAGGATGCAGAAGAGCTCAGTCGTAGGCGGCCCTGTACTCTAGGTCTGGAACTCTTACGATGCAAAGAAATCCTCTTTCCAGCCTCCCCCTCCTACTCCCTTTGACGCACTAACTCTGGAACACTTCCACCGCTAAGGGCTTCATACTTTCACTCTATTCAGGACTCCTTCAGATAACATTTCTCTCTCCTTTTGGCGACGGTCCCTCCGCGGCCGCTCTGAGCTTTCCATACCGCTCCTCGAAGCCGGGGGAGCGGGGGCCTCGGCAGCGCTGTCGCGCCCGAGCTCTCCAAACCCCTCGCTCACTTCCACCTCCGC
>NW_010302126.1:0-248 GCF_000700745.2 Antrostomus carolinensis
GCTTTCCCCAGTCGTCCGGCAAGCGCATACACATCTTCAATCTTCCCATCGATCCGTGCATGGCACACATGTTCCTGCCTCCGAGCGGGTCAATACAGCATGATAGGCTGCCTCCGGCAGGGAGCACGCACAGCCCCAGCCGCCCGCTTCACCCTGCCCGGGGGATGCGGGGTGCACGTGCCAGCCCCACAGCCCCACCTTGGAAAGGCACGGCAGGGAACGGGGGCAGGGGGCCCGAATGCCGCTGT
>NW_010302126.1:308-524 GCF_000700745.2 Antrostomus carolinensis
CTGCAAAGACAGTGGGCAGCGAGGGCCTGATCCTGCAGCAAGGAGGTTCTGTGGTGCAAGGTGACGGCCAGCACTGGGTCTTTGGTCTGTAGAGCCTGGTGTGGAGTCCCTGCCTGTGTCTCTCACTGCTGTAGTGGTGAGGGACATGAGGGCACAGAGGATCTGCCAGGCAGGTCCACCACTTAAGTGCAGATCTGGAGGTAAAGGGCAAACTGA
>NW_010302127.1:0-12425 GCF_000700745.2 Antrostomus carolinensis
TAGGGGCCGCCTGGCGCGGGGGACCGGCCCCGGCGCTGCCGCGGCTCCGTCGAGCCAAGGAGGCCCCGATCAGACAGCCCGAGCGGCAGATAGCAGCGAGACTGGCGCCAGACGGCCCCTTTTGTTTATCTGACAGCTAAATATCAAGGCAATCACCGCCTCGCTGCCCTGCCTCCAACCCCCAGAGCTAAGACAAACAGTTTTGCTAAAAGAATGCCACTGTTATCATAAGTTCCTATCTTCTTTTTTTTTTTTTTTTCCTTTTTTTCTCATGGCTCTGCTTTTATTTTCTCTCTACTTTTCTAATTCCAGAGTCTCCCCCTCCACCCTACTCCAGATATCCAATGGATTTTCTCAAACCAACTGGTAAGTGGACTTTTTTTTTTTTCAATGCGGATCACAGATTAAGGAAAAAAAAAAAAAAGGGGGAAAACAGCCCCTTTCTCTGGGGAAACATCTACCTTTGTCACGCCGCCATGCATTTTGCTTTTGGGCTGTTTGCGTGCTTCTGTGCCTTCCGACAGAAGAATTAACATATAATTTATCTAAGACAGCCTCTGCACAAAGTAGAATTTTAAAACTCTGGCAAGAAACTTTAGGAGGGATTGCAATGCAGGACAGGCTTTTTTTTTTTTTTTGCTGCTCGAGTCACTTGGAAAGCCAGGAAAACCACGGGATCCAGTTGTAAATGGCAGTGGTCCCATACCTCTGGGTGAATTTGTAGGGATTTAGGTTGGGATCCAGCACAGCTCAGGGTTAACATCTGCCTGATGGCTGGGAATCCCAGTCAACCTTAAGAAATAGAGTTAATAGAAATTTTTCTGTGTTTTAAAAGTTCCCAATCCCACCTCATCATGTTGAAAAAAATTAGGAAAGAAGGTTGAAAAGTTTTTTTTTTCCTTTTTTAATTTTATTTATTTTTTTTTAGCACTACTCTGCATGCCTGTTGCTTGTAATTGAATGTCAGGGTGCCAGGGGAGAAGCCCATTTGAGGCTGGCACCAGCTCTTTTGCGGTTGTCTGCATAAACTCTTGGTTGGCAGCGAGTTTGCCGGGTGTAAGATAAATCAGGCTGGAAGAAGGAGGAGAGGTGGGGAGAATCGGAAACGGGGGGGGGGAGCTTGAGGAGGAGCAGCTTCTGGCTCCCTGGGGATTAGGGGATCTGGAGCATTGACCGGAGCATGGTGGTCTCTGTGGTCACGTCCCTTGGTCACAGCAGGCAGGAGGGGCACAGCACTGAAGATAAATAAGTATTTCTGAAGTCCAATATAAGCTTCTCCCCCCTGCCACTCCCCAACGAGCAGTTTCTGTAAAATTGGTGTTCTTCAGTTTCTTGTGACCAAAAGAAACCCCAAAATTGATGTTGTTTCAGGCACTGGGGTCCTATCCTGCTCACTACTCCTTTGGAGGCTGGACTGGTGTTTTATCCCCTCTGAGAAACACTAATAAGTCATTTTATGCCTTGTGGAAATAGGCAAAGCTGTTTAACAAACAATTGGGTTGCAAAGCATGAAATATTTTTGCTTCAGCAAGAAGAAACAAGAGATAAAGGCTGATGAATGAAAGAGGGAGATCGTGAGGAGGTTGAACATCCCCAGCACGTGCTGGGATGCGGAAGGGTTGTTCATCAGGGTCTGCTGGGTCGCACAGTTTTGTGGATTTGGGTGAGATTGGCATTGTTTTGGCTGCGTCCCTGCTGATGAGTGCTCCCCCCAAAAATCTCTTATTTCTGTCTTTATTGCCTTTCTTTCTATCCAATGACGATCCTGGCATGGGATGCAAAGGGGTTCGGAGGTGCAGGAGAGAAGGGTTAAAGTTTGCCTTCAGCTTCCTGTAAAGATGTTAGGATAAATCTATTAGTGGGGGTTTAAACATCCAATCTGCCTCTGCCAGGACCTCATTTTCAGTTAGCAGAGTGATATATTTATTCATTAGCAAGTGTTGACATAAGGTAGCAAAATGTGTGTAAACAGAAAAGCCGCAGAACATGAATGTGCCATTTCGAAAGGAAAAGTTATTCCTATCGGCCAATAGGAAGTGATTAACGCTGCCCATCGGAAACGCAGAAACAACTGGGTTACTCACCAAAAAGTCCTCCTTTTTTTTTTTCTTTTCTTTTTTTTTAAAAAAAAAAAGAAAAATCCATTAGGCAGCTGAACTCTTGACAGGCACAAGCGGAGCCTGCAAGTCTGTTGTTGCAGGTGGGTTTTGCAAGCTCAGGGTTTCTCAGCATTTCCTCTGCAGAGGGACCAAGGGTTTCCCCTCCCAGTGTCAGTGCCATCTCCTGCGGCATTTTCCCAGCCATATGTTAAAGGTGGAAGAAGGACAGTAGGTGATGATGGGACGGTGTGAAGCCTTTTGCCTGGCTGATGCACATAACCATCTTCTGGGTTGCCCAAGGAAGCTGTGGCTGCTCCTCCCTGGAAGTGTTTAAGGCCAGGCTGGATGAGGCTTTGAGCAACCTGGTCTAGTGGAAGGTGTCCCTGCTGATGGCAGGGGGGGTGGGACTGGATGGGGTTTAAGGTCCCTTCCAACCCAAACCAGTCTATGATTCTATGATATGATTCTATTGTTGAAAGATGAACCCAAAATGCACACTGACGGGAAAGACAAAAAGCAACCAAGAAACAGGAAAGGGTGTAAATGCAGGGAAAGAAGTGATTGAAATTCCAGCAGAGTAAAAGAACTACAATTTCATCCGAATAGGGGCAAAGCCTTTCTCATTCTTCCCTGGGACCTTGGGTGGGAGCAATCCCTCCATTTAGGCTTGGGCAACTCCATCTGTCAGTGAAACTGGGAATGTGCATCCAGCGGGAAACTTCTGCTTTTCCATCCAGCATGATGGTGGTAATAAAAATAATTAAGTATTTAGTGCTACGTCTTGGAAGTGCTTGATATGGGCAGGCAGACAGGAGTACTTGGTCCAGCATGGGCTCTGGCAGTGTCACCAGTGCTCATGATTGTAGAATCACAGACTGGTTTGGGTTGGAAGGGGCCTTTGAAGGTCCATCCAGTCCAACCCCCCTGCAGTGAGCAGGGACATCTTCAACCAGATCAGGTTGCTCAGAGCCCCATCCAACCTGACCTGGAATGTTTACAGGGATGGGGCTTCTACCACCTCTCTGGGCAACCTGGGCCAGGATCTCGCCACCCTCAGTGTAAAACATTTCTTCCTTCTATCCAGTCTGAATCTCCCTCTTTTAGTTTAAAACCATAATGATGGGGATTGCTTTTTTTCTTTTGGGAGGTTGTGGAGGTTGAGACAGGCAGGAAAGCTGGGATGGACAGGGAGCTGGAGATCTGCCCATGACAGCTGGGAAGGCTGTAGGTCCAGGCTGGCTTGCTCATTCATCAAGGAGAGGACCTTCCCTCATCCTTACATGGGATGTTTGCAGGGATGGGTGAAGTGGTGAAGTGGTTTGCATGGGACCAGACTCACCCTGTGGTCCTGGAGACGTGTGGGAGCTCAGCATTCCCAATATCCCTGCAGGAGCTGCCACTTGCAGCTGTGTTAGAAGTAAGAGGGAGAATAGTGTCCCGGAATAATTCAAGCACATATTTTAACCCATCATTCATTAAGTGGGACAGGAAGCTGCACGTGGCTGTATCTGTGGAGCTCCTGGGTGGTTGGTTGTGGTGGTGCTGGAGTATGAGAGTCCAGGAAGCCCACTGAGATGTTGTGCAGACCCAAGTGTCCTCCTGTGGCATTGATTTTCTCGGGAACTGGAGGTTTGACAGCTTCCAAGAACTATTTGGCACCTTGCAAGGTTGGGTTGGTGGCCACCAAAAATAATTGTATGTCTCCACGATGGTTTTATATTGCAGAAAGGCAGTTTTAGGAGGAGATTCACATGCAGTAGGCTTGGGTGAACCTCTGATACTGTGACCTCTCAGTGTTGAAAATAAAATGAGCCTGAGTACCCCTACTTGTGCAGATCCCATGGGAAGAACCCAGCCACCTGTAGGGCAGAGAGCCCAGGAGGGTCCCACTTTTGGGCTTATCCCACACCTGACCATCATGCTTGGTCTAGAGTTGCGGTGTCTTCTAGAGAGACTTCAGAGGATATTTAATTGATGAAGGGAACTGGCTGTTGGATGGTGGGACATGGGAAGGGAGCCAATAGTTGTAAAGTCATGAAAGCACACTTGGGCTTTCTTAGGATGGATAGCATGGATCCAGGAGTGGTCCAGCTGTTTAGGGAAGCTCTGAATCTGTTGGTGTTTACAACCTCAGTGCAGAAATGCCAGTTGGCAAATGGATTTGGAGTCAAACTGGAGCAGCGTTGGTGTAAGACCAGCCTCACTCCGTTGATAGGGTTGTGCAGTTTAAGTTGGGATAGGATTGTCTCCCACCAACCTGTCCAGTGTGCTAACAGAGGAGCTGGTCACGTATATCTCTAGAGATAAAGACAACAAGGAAAAGGTAAATTATGTCCTTTAATAGGGCCTCATCAGGGAGCTCTAACTGGAGCCCAGCGCAGGGCAGGGTGGTCCAGTCTGCGTTCAGAAACCATCTGTAGCCCAAGCAGTTGAAGCCATCTCAGGGAAAGGGTACAGGGAGTCTTCTGACTGGATCAGAAGGGGTTAAAAAAAGAAAAAGCGTATTTCTTTAAAGCATAGAAAGCAGGACAAGGCATTTAGAGAGCGTATCGTATACAGTGTTTCACAAGTAAGTCCATTTCCTGTCTCCCCTATTGTTTTTGGTTTGATTAAGTATATCCTGTTAAACTGTATATTCCTGTTCGGGCTTCTACTTTACTCTGATAAAATGAGGTTATGTAGACAGGAATTTCTTTTTCACTGGGATTTCGGGGATGAAATCTGGAAAAGTGACTCTTTATCAGTAGGGAGAAAATTATCTCTGCTCTCCTGGTGGTGGCCGTTGCTTTGGGATACAGCCCTGAGCAACATGATCATAGAATCATAGAATGGTTTGGGGTGGAAGGGACTTTAAAGCTCATCCAGTCCCAACCCCCCTGCCAGCAGCAGGGACACCTTCCACTAGACCAGGTTGCTCAAAGCCTCATCCAGCCTGGCCTCAAATTTGATTAAATCCAAAGTCCTCCTTCAGCTTGCTGAGGACCAGAAGGTTGTGTGAACTTCATGGGTCTTCCTAGGTGTGGAGTGTCCTTTGAGTTTGTCCCCTGCATGGTAGTGACCAAAAAGCTGGAGTTTCCCTGTAGGACCAGAGGTTAAATGTTGGCTCCTGGCTGTTGTCACCTGGAGGAGCAAGCCTGGGATGAAAAGGTCCAAACCCTGAGCTCAAATGCCTCCAAATGCCTCAGGAGAAACCTCGTAATGGAGCAACCCACCTTACCCAGCCCTCGCCCTTCAGTGGTGCATGGAGGAGTAGATCCAGTTGCTTGCCTGTCCCAGGAGGTGACAGTGGGGTGTCAGACCTGCCAGCAGCTGGTGGTGACAAAAATTGAGCAGGGGAAGGCAAACATAGACCGTTTGTCACAAAAAGGCGGCGATGAGACGTTCGCCTTTCGGTTCCCATTTTGGTGCGTTACAGGTGTTGACTAAATTGGGTACGTAAAGCCACGATTTGAGTCTTTTTGAGAGCTCGCTTACATCAGAACGACGACAACCTTGATCTCATTACCCGGTGACTTGGCCAGCGAGGTGGCAGCCAGTCTGTAATTTTTGCCGGTCTATAATCAGCGTTGGCTGGTGATGAAGCGCAGCGCGCAGCCTTGATTGAGGCGACGAGTTAGGGTGGATGTGCTTCTTGATGAACTACTGTCTCTGCGCGGCCAATTAGTAATCGCTTCCTGCTAAACCCTTTGGAATGTGTGTACTGCTCACGGCGATGCTGGGAGCTTGCAAAGAACCACCTATATACTGATTTATTTTTATTTATTCTTTTTTTTCCTTCTGCTCCAGCAGATTGTCCAGACTCTGTGCCTTCCTCCACTGAAACAGGGGGAACTAATTGTCTAGCCCCTGGGGGGCTTTCAGGTAAGACATTTCTCCTTGTCCTTGATTTTGGCTGCGGGTTGCGTTGACCAAGGGTCCCTATGGAAGGCGAAGTGATGATGCTGGGGAGTTTTGGGGATGCGAGTCGTTGAGAAAGGCGTGCTCAGAGGAGGAATTAGGTTTTGTTTCAGTAGCAGCCATGTTCCTCTCATGCAGAGGATGTGTTGAAATCCCAGGCGAGGTTCTCCATCCCCAAAAGCCCTTATTTCCTTTGAATTCCAGCTTTACGCTCCATTAATTTTTGGAGCAAGGCAGGAAGAGGCATGTTGGGGAAGGCAAAGTGATGCTGGCCACTGGCTGGTTCGGATGTGTGGATTATTGGAGCAGGTGTGGTTGTGCCTTGCAGAAGGATTCGGTGTCAAGCTTTCCTTGACTTGGTGGTGGTGGTGGCACCTCTCATCTCTGGGACAAGAGCTGTGCTTGGGCTTTGCTCCTGGTAGGGTAACCAGCATCTCAGGTCTCATGCAAGAGGCTTGTAGTGCCCAGGGAGTAATGGAACGATGACCCTGTTTTTGGCAGAAGACATTGCAGAGGGATTTGGACTGGATGATCCTTACGGGTCCCTCCCAACTTGAGGTACTCTTTGATTTCCCTCATTTTCCTGTTTGCCACCTTGTTCAGCCTCCAGGTACCATTACAGCATGAGCATTTAGAGAATGGTGGTTTTTCCACCCCTCTTGAGCTTTTAATAGAATCATAGAATGGTTTGGATTGGAAGAGACCTTTAAAGGTCATCTAGTCCATCTCCCAACACCTTTTGAAGGTGTGACGTCTCTGGACTGGCCAACTGTGTGACTGGTCTCTGTCTCTACCAGGATTAAAGTGTCTGGAACCATTTACCTGCACGTACTCACCGATGTTTGAAGGTACTTTTCCTTTGTGGAGATGTCTCCCTGCTTTATGATTTATTTGTTGCCCTGAAACTGAAATTTCAGAAATAGGTTGTTGGTGGCCGCACGCGCGTGTGCATCTGCCCTTGGCTCTCTCCAGGAATTGCGTTTGGTGTGGATGTCTTTAAGTGAGCCTTGTTTGTTTTTCTTTGGGTGTAATATATACCCTCTCTGTTATTTGAGAGGGGAGCATATTGTTTGTTCAAAGGCCCTAATGAGAATTAATCAAACAGAGGGGGAGAGGGAACAGAAAAACTTGTTGCTGCCTTTTTTTTTTAGATGCAGAAGACTTTGGGGTGTTTTTTTTTTTGGTTTTTTTTTTTTTTGGCCATTGTTGCTTACAGCTTTAGGGAAGGGAAAAAAAAAAGCTGTAAAAAGGAAAAAAAGACAAGAAGCAAAACAACACAATAAGGATGTTGTTAGATATGTTTGGTGTTTTGTTTTGTTTTGTTTTTTTCCTTTTTCCTCCTGAAATACACCCTTATGGAGGGGAGGAGAGAGTTCAGTTCCACAGGATACCACATGAAATAAGCAGAGGAAGTACTCGCTTTTAAAAGGGGGCTTTCTGTTAAGGTTCAGCCTATTGATAACATCTCGTCTGGCTGCTCTGCTCCCAAAGGGAAGGAGGGAGGTGGGGGCTTGGGTTGCAGGAAATAACACGGCTCGTTCCCTGGTGCCTTCTGAAGAGCCCCAAGAAGGGGAGCCCCAGGTCCTTAGTAGAGCCTCCTCCCCAAAAGAAAGCATGTTCCCCCCTGTGAAAATGCATTTTTTTTAACTGATTATATTTTAATTATTTCATTGGAATGGATTTTCTTTGGGTCTTCCTTATCGAAGGTTCCCCCCTCCTCAAAGCTTGGAAACAGAACCTTTTTTACGATCATTAACCCGCTCTTTTTTTTTTTTCCTCCCCAAATGTAATTGTAGCCATTTAGTTTAATGAGGAGCTGATAGGAGAGTTGACTCATGAAGGGATACGGTTAGCTACCCAAGCCCTGAAACAAAGCCGAATGCCTCCACATGAAAGAGCATTTGTTTTGAATTTGCTCTGATTTACTGGCATCTCCCTTCCACGCGCAGAAGTGCAGCCCTGAAAATTCCCAACTGGAGAGACCCAGTCGAGAAAGGAAAATAAACGCACTTTGCAGCAATCCTCCAAAGCTCTCCTTCTCCTTTCTTTTTCCTACCCGCCCCCCATGGATATTTTAGTTAGTAGAAGAGTGTATTTGAAGAGGGCTTTAATGAGTTATTGCCAGGGAACACTTTGGCTTGGACATATCCAAGTTTGAGTAGACAGAGATCAGTGATGCCCGGTGGAGAATCCAGCGTCCTCCATCCCCTCCAGACCAGGCCTGTCCAGGCTGGATTTCTGTCTCCTTGGTGGAAGGTTGGCTTTAAGAAAAGCAAAAAAAACCCCTAATTTTGTTAGATTTGGAAACTGGAGCAGGGGGTTGAAGAAAAAAACATCACAGGTGGATGGTGGTGGTGGGTTCTTACAGCACCATAGGCTTTGGCCACCAGTGATGACCAGTGGATGCTGGTGTAGTAGTGGTGTTCAAAGTCAAGACCTGCCCTAATGTCTGGAAGCTGTAAGGACAGGATTTAATGAGGCAGATGGCTCTCACCACTGAGAATTTGGAAATGGGGCCAGCCTGGGGTTCATAGCCACTCTGGCAGGAGAACTGCATGAGGGGATTGAGAGGATGATGACAAGAGGAGCGTTAAAAAGGCTGTGGAAGTAAGTGCCCTTGCAGCTCTCCATGAGGATCCTTTGATGATGAGGAGTCTCAGGTCCAGTCACCCCTGGGGGTCACAGTGTCCTTCTGAAGGCTGAAGGCAGTTTCATTGATGGATACCAGAGGTGCTGGAGGATGTGGGAGGGAGAGCGTTGCGGCCAGGGGGATGTTTCCCCTTGTGATAACTGATCCGAGCTGCTCTGTCCCTCCCTCCGCTTTCTGTCCTCCTTCCTGGCCCAGAAATGCAATACTGGGTAGTCCTTGACAGGTTCTTCTTCTCGTCCCACCTCCACTGTCTCTTCCCCAGACATCCTGTTCTTAAGCTGATGTATCCCTTGCTCCCCCCAAGGCACTGGCTCTCCCTTCCATCCTCTTGCCTTTATTTATTTTCTCATATCTTTATGTTTATTGGTGGTCACTCTGTGGATAGGTCAGGACTCCTTGCTCACGGTGTCTCCCACTTGAGGTTGTTGTGCTCAGCTACTACCAGTTCAGATCTTTTGTATCCTCAGTGTGGTTAAAGGAGAGAGCAAAAATATCCCATTGGAAATAAAAATAATTTCTGTAAATAGGAGACAGAGGGTGGTTTTTCCTGTATTTTGAGCTGACTGGTTCCCAGCAGATGTGTTTGGTTATGACTGTTCTTTCAAACAAGCAAAACCATGCTTGGGAAAACCTGGAGGTGGCTGGCTTGTGGTCTGGTGGCATCTGATCAGTGGGAGCTGAATTCCTGTATGACCCCATGGAGGAGCTCTGCTCTGAGGGTAGAATTGAGCTGGTGGTGCTTGATGGTGTTGGTACTGGGGCTCCATGGGATGCTCTTCACCCAACCTTGGACATATCCTTGTTGACCCATGTGTGGGATGGGGCTGGTGGCTCTTGGCTGATGGAAGGTTGTGGTGCCCATGGTGGGTGAGAAGGTGGCTCTTCTGCAGGGCAGATGAATGGTGCTGGATCTACTGGCAAAGCAAAGCTCTCCAGGATGCCCAGAGCTGGCCATGACAGGGAAAGCGAGATGAGCTGGCTTGTGTCATCGCCACCTTTGCTGCTTTTTGACTTATAGAGGTTATTAATGAAATACCAAACCTGAGAGGTGTCCAGGTTGCAGAATAATCCTGTTGACTCGCCTGGACTCTGGAACCACCCCAGGGTCTCCTGGAGCCAGTGGACATTGAGTTGATGATGCTTGGTGGGTGCTGGACCTTGCTCTGCAAGGCTTGAGGCTGGGAGACCCGCAAGGTTCCAGTTTCCTCTGTACCAAAAAGATGGGAAAATACTTCCAGAGGTTGGAGAAACATCAACATCGCTCCCTGCCCTGGTGTTCCCGGTGATGGGACCTTGTCTGGTTTAAGGAACCGCTTGGCTGAGTGAGATTTCATTCCAAAATCACGAGCAGGCTGGGAATGTTTCACTATGCCTCTGATCCCCGCTGGTATCTGCTTGCTGGGGAAGAGGCACCTTGTCCAAATCCAGAACTATTCTTCCCCCAGAGGCGGCTCCCCATCGCTCTCCCTCCCCATGTAAACAGGATCCCGCACGGTGTCTCCGGCAGAGTCCTGCCTGTGCTTTCCCATCGCTCCCCCCTCCCCTTTCCACCTCCCTCTCCTACAAGTTTATAACCTCCTGTGAAATGCCTTTATTTACAAATTGGCATCCTATTATAATCTGAAATTGAGACATCTTCCTGTGGAACTAGGATTGTATATTTGTCCCAGGGATAAACAATTGCTTGGGAATTTTTCTTTTCTTTTTTTTTTTTTTTTTCATTTTTTTTTAAGTCACTAATTCTTGGTTTATTTTTGAGCATGCGTCCTTTTAATATTTTTTATTTTATTTTATTTGCTTTGAGCACCATAGGACGTTGCACCTTTTCCTTCCCACTGTAGTTGGAGACACAACTCCCCTCCTCATTACCTAAAAAACACCGTCCTGTCCTGGAAAGGACGAGGTTATCAGGGGTTAACACCAGGATGACAGCACTGGAGCCTCTGGAGCAGAGCAGGCTGCCTGCCAGACTAGGAGCCTCCCGGCTTGCCTCGCACATCATCTGACCGTGGCCGGCGCTTGGCACCGACCCCGCGGCTCTTGGCTTGGCCACTCGCTCCGGCTCCTTCAGCCCTGTGGGTTTTTTTTTTCCTTCTTCTTTTTTCTTTTTAATTTGTTTTTTAAGGAGGCTCTCACCAAACGAGGACCCCCCCAGGGACATGACTGGGATAGCCCCCATGCTGCTGCAGAGATGCTGGAGATGTCCTCCTCCCAGTTTCTGGCTCTTAGCTGATTAAAATCCCCCCAAAGTAAATAGGACACATTTAATAGTTACTTCTAAGTGCTCTAGAGCTTTTTGATCCTTTCCTAGATACCCTTCTAGGATGGATTTAAAAAAAAAATAATAAAAAAATTATGGCAGAGTTGCCCCTCTCCCCATTAAATGTTGGATGTTTCAATCCATCCCTGTACAGCTCCATTAAATTTATTTTGTGCACCACCAGATTTTCCCAACCAAACAGTGTCTTGAGAGCAGTCAGCAATAAAATACAGAAGACCCCACCCACCACCAGTGAGTTCTCTTGTGGTGGTGACCAGGATGGGGACCACTTAGGTTTTATCCCACAATGTGGTACTTTTTAGGGAGGAACATGGAGAAAAGTTGAATTTTCAAAGTCAGGGTGCCAGGGAGGGATTCAAATGGTGCTCTGCTCCCAGAAGATCATAGAATCCCAGACTGGTTTGGGTTGGAAGGGACCTTCAAGCTCATCCAGTTCCAACCCCCCTGCCAGCAGCAGGGACACCTTCCACTAGACCACGTTGCTCAAAGCCTCATCCAACCTGGCCGAGAACACTTCCAGGGAGGAGCAGCCACAGCTTCTCTGGCCAACCTGGGACACTGGCTCACCACCCTCACACCAAAGAATTTCTTCCTCACATCTCAGCTCCATCTCCCCTCTGACACTTTCAAGCCATCACCCCTTGTGCTCTCACTCCCTGCCCTTGTCACAAGTCCCAGTGATGAGATGTCCTGATGAGATGTCCCGACGAGCGCCGGCAACTTGATCGTTGGGGACATTTAAAACTTGACGGGGGACAAAAACACTCGTACGGAGCAGTCCCGGGCTGGCAGGGATGTGGGCTGCATCGTTTCCATCCCCGCTGTCTGCCAGCGGGTATCACTTACGCTAGAGGAACCAGTAACATTAACCACACGCATTTCCCCGCCGCCGGCATGCCGGGTGGGGGGCGGGGGGGGTAGGATGCCGATTTCTAACTGTGATGGCCAAGACTGTCAACCTCGATACTGGGTTAAAACAAGATACACTCCATTTTAGGGTACAAAAATGGGGTGTATGGAGCCTCCCTGCGACCTGACCAAGTGCTTTCGGGGGGTGGTGGGTGCTGGTTGGGACCCGATGCGGGTGGGTGCCAGCCCCATCGCCATCCCTGTCCGGCTTGAATGACCCACGCCGCAGCCTGGCCGCCTGCCTACTGTCACAAAGGAGCTTCCTTTCCAGTTTATTTTCAGCGCTGAGATATTATTAACCGCCGAGGCATGGTCTCTGTTCTAACCACCCTCGCTTTTTTGCCTAAATCATGTTGTTTTCACCCCGCTGCCGTTGACTTGCCGAGGCCCCCAGCTTGGCTCCGGTGCTGCCCGGGGTACCGGCTGCGTCACGGCCGCTGTTGAGGAATGGGAGGGCACGGAGGAGAGGGTGGCCTGATCCGGTGTGGGGCTGAGGTCGGGGAAGGGAGGGAGCTCTGCGTCTTGCAGGATTTCCGCCCGCTGACTTTGGATTAGCCCTTTGTTTTTTGTTTTGTTTTGTTTTGTTTTT
>NW_010302128.1:0-399 GCF_000700745.2 Antrostomus carolinensis
GGAGCGCACCGCGACCGGCACACCACTCAGCTACCGGCACAATGATCTGCGACAGGCACAGTGCTCTGCATGACCGGCACAATGCTCTGCAGGCGAAAAAGCCGCCTCTTCGCCTCCAGGAAACGGAGAGAGCGGCAGCTGCCGAAATGTGAAGAAAGAAGCAGCACAACACTGGGACTTTGTTCCCAGCTTGCAAACTGATAGAAAAGAGTACCTTACCTTTCTCCTGCCTTTTCCATTCACGTTCACATAGGAATAGACGGAGTTTTGGACACCTTCCCTTTGCTTCTTGCAAAACACTTTGCAGACCGCTGTGCAACTTCTAGAACACGAGCGGAGATTTTTCTCCTGGCACAGTTTCTCCTTGCGAGACATAATGGAAAAGTTTTTTGCTAGGGC
>NW_010302128.1:646-1110 GCF_000700745.2 Antrostomus carolinensis
CACAATGCTCTGCATAACCGGCACAATGCTCTGCACACGAAGAAGCCGCTTCTATGCCTCCAGGAAACGGAGAGAGCGGCAGCTTCCGAAATGCGAAGAAAGAAGCAGCACAAGACTGGCATTTTGTGCCCAGCTTGCAAACTGATAGAAAAGAGTACCATACCACTCTCCTGCCTTTTCCATTCACGTTCACATAGGAATAGACGGAGTTTTGGACACCTTCCCTTTGCTTCTTGCAAAACACTTTGCAGACCGCTGTGCAACTTCTAGAACACGAGCGGAGATTTTTCTCCTGGCACAGTTTCTCCTTGCGAGACATAATGGAAAAGTTTTTTGCTAGGGTGTAGGTGACAAGGCTCTCTAAGATACGGAGCTCTCCAGAGCCAAGCGCCTGTCCCGGGCGTCTTTCGGCAGAAGCTGCGATCCGGAGCGCACCACGATCGGTGCAATGCTCTGCTGCCGGC
>NW_010302128.1:1172-1934 GCF_000700745.2 Antrostomus carolinensis
GGGAAGAACCCGCTTCTATGCTTCCGCGTGACGGGGAGAGCGGCAGCTGCCGAAATGCGAAGAAAGAAGCAGCACAGCACTGGGATTTTGTTCCCAGCTTGGAAACTGATAGAAAAGAGTACCTTACCATTCTCCTGACTTTTCCATTCACATAAACATGGGAATAGAAGGAGTTTTGGGCAACTTTCTATTACTTTTTGCAAAACACTCCATAGACCTCCGTGCAACTTCTAGAGCAGGTTTGGAAATGTGTTTTGTAGTGGCACAGTTTCTCCATGCGAGACATAGTGAAAAAGCTTTTTGCTAAGATGTAGGAAACGATAGACCCTAAAGACAAAGATAGGGAGCTCTGAGAAGGTTAGAAGCGGTCCCGGGCGTCTTTCGGCAGAAGCTGCGCTTTGGAGCGCTCTGCGAGCGGCCCAAAATCTGCCACCGGCACAATGCTCTGCATGACCGGCACAATGCTCTGCACACGAAGAAACCGCTTCTTCGCCTCCGGGAGACGGACAGAGTCGCAGTTTCCGAAATACGAAGAAAGAAGCAGCACAACCCCGGGATTTTGTGCCTAGCTTGCAAACTGATAGAAAACACAACCTTACCACTCTCTTGCCTTTTCCATTCACGTTCACTTCTGAATAGAAGGAGTTTTGGAGAACTTTCTTTTGCTTCTTCCAAAACACTTTGCAGGCCTCCGCGCAACTTCTAGAACACGATCGGAGATGTTTTTTGTCCTGGCACAGTTTCTCCTTGCAAGACATAGTG
>NW_010302129.1:0-331 GCF_000700745.2 Antrostomus carolinensis
CGTGGCACTCGTAGGGCCCTTCCTTGAGGTGGTTGCGCTGGTGGATCATGAAGTTGATCTTGAGCATGAAGCTCTTCCCGCACTCGGGGCAGATGTAGGGTCTCTCCCTCGCCCGGTTCCGCTGCTGGGCAATGGCCGGGCGTTAGTGTCACTGAGTGGGACGGGGTGGCCTTTTGTGCACCTGGGGGTTGCTACAGAAACATCTGCATGAGCTTCTGCAGCTGTTAGCACCTGCCTGCCTGCTCTGCCCCACCACACGGACACCAGCCAGCTGCAGCACGGAGCCCTGAGCCCTGGGATGGGGCACGTCCTCTTGCAGCGGCCAGGCCAC
>NW_010302130.1:0-4163 GCF_000700745.2 Antrostomus carolinensis
GGGAGAACCACCTCCCTCAACCTGCTGGCCATGTTTCTGTTGCAGCCCAGGATATGGTTGGCAACCTATATCCTGCATCCTGTGCTGAGCGAGGCAGCCCCCCACCTACCAGAGAGCCCTGCTGGGGCTGCTGCAGGACAGCCCCTTAGCAGACCCCCTCAGGCATTGCCAGCACCTGCCCCGTGCCAGGACAGAGGGGAACCTTGTCATTGTTCTGGAGTGGTAGCTCCCAGGGATGCTACAAATGTGCTGTCCCTGCAGATGTTGCCTGTGGTGGGGACCCCCACGTTTGGCAGTGTGACGACGGCCGGTGTGTTTCTAGCAGTTGGCGTTGCGATGGTGCTGCTGACTGCCTGGATGGCTCTGATGAGCAGGACTGTGGTACGTAGTCCCAGCTGGGGGGGCTGAGTGGGGGTTGCTGGGGGCACAGGGCAGGGTGTGAGCGCTGTTCTGTTCTCCCAGTGTGTGGGGCAAAGAAGGTGCAGTGTCCCGGCACCCACCACTGCATCCCGCACTGGGAGCTGTGCGACCGGCACCAGGACTGCGAGGACGGCTGGGACGAGGAGGGTTGTCCCCAGCAGCCCTGTCTGCCTGGACAGTGGCAGTGCAGGAACAGGGGGTGCATCCTGGGCGAGTGGGGATTGATGACTGTGGCGATTCCTCGGATGAAGATGTCTGCGGTAAGCAAGCACGCTGGAGGCTCCTCAGTGGCGTGAGACCTGCTCAGCCTGTGTGTGAAGTAGAGGGTGCTTTGCGTTCTTGTGCCCCAGCTCCCCTTGGGGTTGTGCCAAGCATCCCAGGAACCTGTTGATGCTTTGCGGGGCCTTCTCATGAGTCTGTGCCCACCTGGTGTCAGTCTGTCCTCCTGACATGCCCTGTGTGTGCCATAGCCCCCTGCCCGCCTGGCATGGTGCGGTGTGACGAGGGGAAGTGTATCCTGGAGTCCCTGATGTGCAATGACGAGAACGACTGCCTGGACGGCACCGACGAGCCCAGCACATGCGGTGAGTTGCCTGCGGCTGCTGGCCACTGCCCATGCAGCTGGGGCCTGGGTGAGCCACAGAGCTCTCCTATGTCATGTCATCTGTCTGCTCTGTCCCCACAGGTCGGAGCTGCTTTGTACGCAACGGGGGCTGCGCAGAGACGTGCACTGACACACACTGGGGAGTGCAGTGCTCCTGCGGGGTCGGCTGGGTGCTGCAGGCGGACGGGCAGAGCTGTGCTGGTAAGCAGAGGTCAGAGTGCATACACGTCAGGCACATGCGGCCTTGGCCACCGGGAGTGAGATCTTCCCGGAGCCAGCGCTTGTGCGGGAATGCCTGCCTCAGCCCCACAAAGGCTGTGTCTAGGTCATGTTCCAGCAGTGGCTGGTGTGTTTTGGGGCTGGGGCCCAGGTCCTGGTGTTGAGGGAACCTGCCTGTGGTCCCTGGGGAGCAGTGGTGGTGCTGTCTGGGGGCAGCCAGCCAGCTGTGCAGCAGGCTCCTGGCTGTGCCTGTCCCCACAGATGTGGACGAGTGCTCCCTGGAGTACAGCCCCTGCAGCCAGCTGTGCAGCAACACCCCGGGCTCTTTCAGCTGCACCTGCCTCCAGGGCTACACCCTGTGGCACGGCACCACCTGCGAAGTGGCAGGTAGGGTGAGCCGGGAAGCCCGGGCTGTCTGAGGGGCTGGGCAGTGCCCCCATCTAGCCGTGTCCCCGCTCACTGGGTGACATCCTCCTCGCCCTGGCAGACAATGCGACACAGATCCTGGTGGCCGTGGGGCAGGACCTGGCCCTTCTGGATGTGCGGACCCAAGCCTACCGGCCCCTGCTCTCCACCGAGACCGAACCCCGTGCCCTGGAGTACGACCTGCTCCGAGAAACCTACTACTGGCTGACAGAGGAGGGTGAGCTCCGCGCTCGCCTCCCGGGGAAGGGCATACAGCCCCTCTATGCAGGTGGGTCGGCACGAGGGTGCTGAGTGCCATAGTGGGGCTGAGGTCTGGCCTGCCACCCCAGCCCTGCCTTTTCCATAGAGGAAGGGGCAACCCAGCTTTTGCCTCCTGGCCTGGAGCAGGGGTGCTGTGCCTTAAACTGCTCTGTCTCTTCAGAGGCTGGGGAGGTGAACAGCATCTCCGTGGACTGGTTCACAGGACAGCTATACTGGGCCAGCAGCCACCCTGCAGCCATCTGTGCGGGGCTGAGTGATGGCCGGGGCTATGTGACAGTGCTGGGGAAGGATGTGGCACCGGAGCAGCTGACAGTGCATCCGGCTGCAAGGTGAGGAGCGAGTGAGACAGAGTTGGCTCCAGGCTCCTGGGTGAGTGGTGCTGGTGCTGGCCATGTTGTGCATGCTGTGGGACTGTGGCAGCACTGGTGTTATGCCGTGAAGTCGGTGCTGAGTGCCTGCCCCCAGGTCCCTGTACTGGGTCAACCGTGGGCAGAGGGGCCGGACAGTCATTGCTGCAGCTGGCATGGATGGCTCAAACCGGCAGGAGCTCACAGTGGTGTCCATGGAGGAGCCTGTGGGACTGAGCCTGGACCATGTGGCTGGCAGGCTGTACTGGATCAGCGAGTACAAGGAGGTAGGGATGTGGGGCAGCAGGGTCCTGCACCCCCAGGTACTGGGAGATGATGAGGTGGGAGTGGCGAGGGTGTCCCTGGTTCCCCTGTGCCTACAGCCAAGGCATGGGAGGGAGCAGGGAGCAGTGCCCAGGTCTGGCACACATGCCTGGTCTGGGAGGGGGAAGGCACTGCTGTGAGCCCTGTGGCCGTGGGACAGTACCAGGGTGTGGGTGCCACATGGTCACCGTGCCTTGCCTTGTCCCCAGTCCATCGAGACGCTGCAGGTGGATGGCAGCGGGCGCCACTCCTTTCCCGCTGTCCTGCGGAGCCACATGGAGCCACTGGGCCTGGCTGTGTTTGAGAGCCGGTTCTTCTGGACCGATGGCACAGAGCTAGTGTCGGCCACCCGGTCCTCTCCCCAGGAGCATGCCGTGCTGCTCCGTGCTCCTGTCTCAGCTTTCACCGTGCTGCATGAGCTGCAGCAGCCTCCCCGTGAGTACCCTGCTGGGCACCCACACTGATGCAGGGCTGGCAGCACCCCATGGCTTCCCTGGGTGCTAGGGGAGGCTGCGCTGGGTCCTGCCCAGTGGCTCTCCTGGTCCTGTGGTGGGGGGTTGTGGGGTTGTGACAGAGGGGAAATACAAACCCGTGGGAAAGCTGCCAAGTCCTGTGGCTTTGGGTAGAGCGGAGCCCTCCTACCTTATATGATACTGCTACCCTACCTGGGGTCGCCAGCCCAGATCCAGCCCCGGGACAGCCTGTGGTTTTTGGGATCGGGAGATGCATGGGGGATCTTGGCTTCCTGAGCTCTTAATGTCCCCTTGCTCCCAGGGGACACTGCTGCATGTGCTCCGGGCCTGTGCAGTCACCTTTGCCTTCTGTCACCTGTGCACCCTCGGGGCTACAAGTGTGCGTGTCCAGAGGGCCTCTTCCTCCTGCCCTCGGGCAAGTGCACAGGTGAGCAGGGTCTGCAAGGTGGGCTTGGCTGTCTGGGGTGGGATGCATCCCTGTGGGAGGCAGAGTGGGGCCATAAGGGGCTGCGGCTTTGGTGGGGTGAGGTTCCCAGTGCGCACCAGCGCTGTTACATTTCTGCCTTGGTTTGTGCTGGTGACCCCATCCAGTGCCCCTGAGGACGCGTATGTGCACCGCCCTTGTATCTCATAGAGTTGTCCATCGTGTATGCATCGGGGAAGGCCATCTTCCTGGTGCAGGTGGGCCCTGGAGCACACAGCAAACAGGTGCAGGAGTGGCAGGAGCCCCTCCACCTGCAAGATGTGGACTGGCAGAGGTCGGTGCTCTACGGGACGGATTACCATGGGACGCTGCTGCGTGTCGTGGGGCACCCTGGCAGGAGAGAGGCCATCACAACTGGGCTGCCAGGTAAGACCCTACGGGATGGTGGAGGGCATGCTCCCCTTCCTGGTGCTCCCTGAGGATTTCCTGAGTGCAGAGCACAGCACTCCCATGGTGTCCATGGGCCATGCTGAGGCATGGGACAGCTGTGCCCTGGTTTTAGGGGCAGGGGGGACCCAGGTGGAGGGGCAGGGTCATGGGACAGCCTCATAACTGCTTGCCTGCCTACTCTTGCCAAGTCTGCTCTGCCCGTGTGGACATCCGCT
>NW_010302130.1:4302-4695 GCF_000700745.2 Antrostomus carolinensis
GCAGCCCTTGCAGCAGCTGAGCCTGGCTGGGGGTGCTCCCTGGGATTCCTGGAATGAGACGTGGCCTGGAGACCTGCCTGCAGCCATGGATAGCAGAGCCTTCAGCCTGCTCTGGAGCTCAGCCCTGGGTGAGCCCTGGTGGTATCTGGAGTAGGGAGCGGAGGTGGTCACTATAGGCAGGGGCGGGCGCTCAGGAGGCAGACTCTGTCCCATGGCAGAGCCCCTGGCCTCAGCCATGAGGTCTCTGCCATAGCTGTGGGTTTTGGGGGCACAGGGTGAGCCACGAGGGGTGCCTGCAGGCCCCAGGGTCCTACCATCCCTCTGCCTCGCAGGCCTGCGGGCACTGAGTCTGACCAAGCGGCAAGCAGTCACCCTGGCACCCGGCTGGGCCCA
>NW_010302130.1:4738-5017 GCF_000700745.2 Antrostomus carolinensis
CCGTGTTGCCCCGTCTCCTTTGGGCCCGCTTGGGAGCCGTACCTGGTGTCAGCAAACGGGACGGCTCTGCTGCTGTGGGACCGGAGGACGCTGGCCCTTGTGCTGTCCGTGCCGGCAGCAGATGTGCAGGGAGTGGTGGCCTTCGTGGGCGCAGAGCTGCAGACTGGTAAGAGGGGCTGTGGCTCTGTGCCTGGCACTGGTGCGGTACCTGATGGGGCTGGGTGGCCTGTGCTGCTTCAAGCTGGGGCAGGGTGCCTGGCTGCTGGTGGCCATGTGGGG
>NW_010302131.1:0-599 GCF_000700745.2 Antrostomus carolinensis
ACCCCAGGACACCACTGGCCTTCTTGGCCATGATGCCACATTGCTGGCTCGTGGTCAACTCATTCCCACGAAGAAGAGAGAAAAGGAGCCAGAGAGAAACGTGTTGAGAGGAAGAGCTGGATGCATCAGCTTTTGTACCTGAGCAAACACTCACCCCATCCCAAGAACCGTTTTTCTGCTGTCCAGGTACACCCTCCATGGTTCCCACATGGTTCCCACCCTGCATCCTTCCCACGTCCCCCGCTGAAGCCTGAGCAGCGCAGCTCCATCCCCATGTCACCAGCTTGTCCCCTTGCAGTCTCACCACAGCCGCATCTCCCACCTGAAATTCCTCCTCCAGCTCAGACAATCGCTCCCAGCCCTGCTGGGCTGTCCCCTGAAGGGACATCTCCACATCTCCTCCAGGAGCTGAGCAATCAGGCAGCGCCCAGGGAGGGGACAGCCCTTCCCAGGCAAAGCCACCGACCAGAGCCACGCAGAGCACGCAGACCAACACAGCGAGGGCGAGAAGACGCGGGGAACATGCACGGGCAACGCCAGATGGGGCACGGCCACGCCAGCAGCTCTGCCCCTGGGATGCTCCCAAAGGAAGGTCTGAG
>NW_010302132.1:0-1300 GCF_000700745.2 Antrostomus carolinensis
CACCCCCCTGGTCCCTCATCTCCATCCCCATGGTCCCTCATCTCCATCCCCATGGTCCCTCATCTCCATCCCTCTTGGTCCCTCATCTCCATCCCCCTTGGTCCCTCATCTCCATCTCCCCCTGGTCCCTCATCTCCATCTCCTGGTCCCTCATCTCCATCCCCATGGTCCCTCATCTCCATCCCCTTGGTCCCTCATCTCCACCCCTCCTCAGGTTTCATGCGGGAGGAGATGACACGGCGGGAAGAGGCCGAGATTCTCCGGAGCCACCAGAAGCCGCGGAGCACCGAGGGCTGGGGACTTCTCCTGGCCCTTTGGTACTTGGCCTTCTACAAACCCATCATCACCGAGAGTCACTTGAGGAGGAAGAACATCAAGTTCATCTTCATCCGCTTCAGCGCTTGGCAATACGCTGGCTGTGACAAGCTGTGGGCCGGGTTGGTCACCACCCTGTGTGACAACATCCGCCACCACTTTGGGGCTCTGCCCCTCAGCGTCTACCACGTCATGGGCAGCCGACCTCAATTCGCCTCCGGCTTCAGCCAGAAGGAGTGGGTCCTCAAGACAGACACCTGCCTCAAGCTTTGGGGGTTGCTCTTCATCTTGGTGGCCGGTCTCGGTGTCCTGTTGGTGGCCCTCTTGATACCCAACATCAAGGACAATCACGCCTTGAAGGTGGTGGGTAGCGCCATCACTTCACTCTCCGGTTCTGGTTTGGTGCTGGGAGCTTTGTCCGTCTTGAAGAACCTGTTGGTCAGCGAGAAGCAGAAGATTGAACGTTTGACCAACAGCGAGAAGTTTGCCAGTCAGTTGGGTTTCATGAGCAAAGTACGTAGCGAGGTGGAGGTGCTGGTCAACTTCTTGTCCTTCATGGAGATCTTTGAACGTCGGCGACTCCGCGTGGTGCTGGAGATCACCAGCTTGGATATCTGCTACCCGGAGAAGGTGGCCGGTGTCCTCAACGCCATGAACACTTTGCTCTCTGATGCCAACACCCCCTTCATCTTCATCTTGGCCGTGGATCCCAGTGTCATCGTCCCCTGCCTGGAGCAGACGGGCTGCATGAGGGGTCTCGCCGACAACGGTTACCTCTACCTCAACCGGACGGTGACGTTGCCCTTCTCCATCCCGGAGATGGGCGCCCGTTCTCGCCTGCAGTGCCTGGAAGCCGCCGTCCAGACGCGTGAGGACCTCATGTACCGCATCATCACCGGCAACGTGGAACGGCGCCGGGCCAAGTGCCAGGGTGTCACCGCCGTCCCCAACCGCCAACAGGCGGACGCCGAAGCCGTTCGTTGTA
>NW_010302132.1:1424-2105 GCF_000700745.2 Antrostomus carolinensis
GCGCCCGCCATGCCCTCCCCCCGCGCCGCCACCGCCTGGGTGGTGTTGGCCGATCAATGGCCGTGTCGGCTCAGTTGGGTTCTTCAATGCTTGGAAGACTCTTGGCAAAGTCAACCAGAGATGGATTTTGATCCAAGAACTTTGTGGAACGTCTACCAGGAGAACGTGGGGGAGCTGAGCGCCCTGAGGCAGCCCCTGCACAACGTCCTCAGCTTGGATGGAGACCCCGAGCTCTTCCAGATCTTCCTCGCTCACGATTTCCCCTTCACCGCCCGCGACGCCCGCGCCTTCCTCGGCGTCACCGTCAACCTGGACCATTCCATCCGGCACAAGATGGGGCTCCTGCGCGGCCTCGACCGCCTGCAGAAACCCGTCACCGCCGCCCGCGTGTCCCGGAGCGTCCAGTGTCCCCACCCCGAGTGACGGTGACACTGGCATCAAGGGGCCGGGTGATGCTTCTGGATCATATAAGGGGTTGGGGGTCCCCAAAATTGGATACTGGTGACACCAGGGTGTCCCTGTGGTTGGTGGCCTGAAGATGCCGGTGACATGTTGACCTCCCCTGATGTGTTCTGTGACTTGTTTGGGGACAGGGATGGGGTGGGGACAGGGACACTAATGGGATGGGGACAAGGATGGGATGGGGACAGGGACACTAATGGGATGGGGACAGTGACACTA
>NW_010302132.1:2261-2474 GCF_000700745.2 Antrostomus carolinensis
GGGACGGGGTTGGGATGGGGACGGGGATGGGATGGGGACAGGGACGGGATGGGGACAGGGATGGGATGGGGACAGGGATGGGATGGGGACAGGGACAGGATGGGGACAGGGACACTAATGGGATGGGGACAAGGATGGGATGGGGACAGGGACACTAATGGGATGGGGACAGTGACACTAGTGGGACAGGGACACTAATGGGGTGGGGACAGG
>NW_010302133.1:0-3318 GCF_000700745.2 Antrostomus carolinensis
GGTCTCAGGAATCCCTCTCAGACACAACTGCGACCATTCTGGTTTCCACTTCCCCATCCACCTTTTCTCTCCCTTCACCTGTCCATTTATTATGTTCAGATACCAAATCATTTTTCTCTCCTTCACCGTTCAGACTTCTCGGACGTACCCTGACTTCACCAATGCAAAGCTCACCCACTCCCATCAGCTCCCTGGTACTCAGCCCCATGCTCTGAGTGCATTTTAACACTCGTGTTCCTCTTCTCCCCACTCTTCCTCCCCAATTTTGCCACTTTGTTCCACTCAAACATCACGTAACGCTGTATTTCGCATAACCCTCTCCTTCTCTTTTCCTCTCATTCCCCCCATGCAATGCTTCTGCAATCACACACACCAAATAATCCATCTCCTGTCATTGCCTCACGTGCATGGAAATAAAAACAAAGGGTCAGGATGAGTAGTTACCCATACAGCAATTCCCAGTTTCCACGTTTAAGACACCAGTTTGGACTTGCACTGATTGACACTTTTTCCCAAAAACCATTATCTCCCCCAGGGGACCTGGAGGTCACAGACTGGGGACAGAGGAGCCTGGAGAACATCACACCACAGGGTACAGCTTGTGCCTCCCATCTTCCATGAGGATACTCCCAACCTCAAACACACCAGGGCTTCCTCACAGCTGCCTTTTTGGGGCTGTTCCAGTGACAAACATCTCCCAGTGGGAATGGGAACTGCCCGTAACAATTTATCAGCATCTCGCTGTCAACTCAAAAATGAAATGTGGGAAAACCTGTCACAACTTGCACGTGCCCAGTGAAGGAGGCGTGCAGCTCTGCCGTACCATGCAGCAGCACCTCTGCTTCGGTTCCTTTCAGCAAAGACTCAGAGATCATTCCTTTTCTTACAGAAAATGCATGTATTTCAAGAGACACAGTGCCATCGACCCTAAATACTGTTTTTACAATAGTAAATTTTGTATTTATATACAAATACAAAAGTATTTGTATATAAATAATATAAATACAAAGTTGTATTTATATTATTTGTATATATTGTATATATTTGTATATATATATTGTGTTTATATATAAATACAAAAGTATTTGTATATAAAAAATATAAATACAAAGTAATTTTGCATTCCAGTTGCTAACCTGAAATAAAAAAAATCAGTTTATATCAGCTACCAGCACCTGAAAACTGAAAGACGTCTTGTCTCCAACAGCTGCTGTCCTGCTGTTAAAGTGTGCATTAGTAAGCTCACCTATTTAAAGCAAGTAAAGCAATTATCTATCCATAAAGCAGCTTGCAGAGTTGAAGTGAAGCTGTGAAACCTTCTGTCAGAAGGAAAGGGTCAGCATACACAACCCCCCCCAAAAAAAAACCCCCCAAATACTCCCGTTCCCGGTGCGTTACGCTCAAGCCATTACCTGAAATGAAGTTGGGGGGTTTATATTAACGCGGGCTTGGTTCCAGTGCTGTCCCTTATTTCCACTTGAAGACCACAATGGGTTCTCTATGGCGGTCTGACCTTTCAACCGCAGGTAAACGTTCAAGCTTCCTAGAAGAGAGGTGGAGAACTGGAATTGGTTAGGTGCTCTGATGGAGCAGAGGTGCTGGGCTGGGTACAACAGCAGTCCCCTGCTCACCTTCCCCTTCTCATTTTCCACGGGTCTCTGTTAGATTTGAGTGGATGTGGAGAGTTTCTTGTCGTAAATTCAAAAATGTTTAAACCTGGGAACACTGAACTGGTGCTGTGAACTCACAGCACAGGTAAACTGAGGGTGGAGGGTGTGCCTTCCCCCATTGCCCATCTCACCCCTGGGTTTCCTGTCCCTGCACAGGACAATCCCAACATTCACACCATGTCCCTGAGGGCCTTGGCCAAATGCTGCTGGAATCTTGTCAGGCTTGGTGCCATCAGCACCTCCCTGGGGAGCCTGTTCCAGTGCTCCACCACCCTCTGCCTCAAGAAAAAACCGCGCCACCCCCCCCCCCCCCTGCCACATCTTCCTGCCATTCCCTCTGCTCCTAATGTCTGGCTGTAAAACCATTGTTAGTGGTGATACTAAAGAATTTTTTCTAACCTTTGCCAGAACTATCCTGAGGATTGCTTAGAAGCTTGTGATCCTGTTTTATAGCAGGGAGATGGAAAAGATGACCTCCCGAGATTCCTTTGGGATGCATTTTCCAATGACCATATCACCCTCAAACGTTGGGGGGGGCAGGCAAATATTAAAATTAGCATACCTAAACTGGCATTTGGATATGCCAATGGAATATTCCATATCTCATAATGTCATGTTCAGTATATTAATGAGGGTCTCTCTCTTTTGAGGGGTTCTCCCTGGCTCTTTCTCAGTCTATCAGTCTTCTGGGATTGTGGTTTCAGTTTTGGGATTGTTGCTACTCCAGGATCATTATCCATGGAGGGGCTGGGTTTGGTCATCGAGTGGTAAGCAATTGCACTGGGTATCACTCGTTTGTATATTTTATTGTTACTATTATTATCATTATTATTTTAATGACATTATTATTTTAAGTTTTCTTTTACTTCAATGATTAAATGGTTCTTCTCTCACCCTACAAGCCTCCTTCCCCTTGCCCCCCAATTCTCTCCCCTATTTCCTAGCAGGGGAGAATGAGCAAGCGGCTGTGTGGTGTTTGGCTGCCAGCCAGGTTAAACCACCACAGGAATAAGTTTAATTTCTGACAGCATCCTGCCAAGAGAGCGCAGGGTGCTCCAGAGTCACCGCCAGCTGCAACACTGGGGACACATTTTGAGCGCTCTTCACTGTGCGAACACAAAGAACTTTCACACTCTGCTCTGACAGCACGTTTTGCTTCCACTTTTCATTTTGTGATGGCTCTCTAATGATAAGAAAAAATATTGTTCTTGGAGTGTCAATTAGAAATGCCCCTTTTGGCAGTGTAGATGGAAAAACTGGAAATACAGATTGTTTTAAAAGATGGTGACAGCTATAATGGAACTACAACCTCTTTCTGTCTTGACATAGAGACACAATAAGGACAGCGACTCTTCATGTTCTTGTTCCTCAACAATGGCTTATTGTTTGCTGCAAATCAAGTAATGGGAATTTTTATTTCTCTTATGCTTTAGGGATAATCTACCTTCTCCTTTCGAAGGATGTGCAGCGAAGCGCGTACACTTTCTCTGGCAGCCAGCACTCTCGGTGGTAGCTCTGTGTGATCTGTCAGGAATTACCATCTGACTTGTAAGTAAGAGCCATTTATTTCAGGTTAAAAAAAACCCCAAACCACACTTTATCTTTCTGAATCTAACTGCCTAGACGGGATGGAGGTCTCTGTTATCTC
>NW_010302134.1:0-1766 GCF_000700745.2 Antrostomus carolinensis
CGGTGAAACCCAAAAACACCCTGGTGCACCCCCAAAACAACCCAGCACACCCCCAAAATACCCTGGTGCACCCCAAAAACACCCTGGTGCACCCCAAAACAGACCCAGCACATCCCAAATCCACCCCAGTGCACCCCAAAACCATCTTGGTGCACCTCCAGACCTGGTGAACCCCAAAACAGACCCAGTGTGCCCCAAAAACACCCGGGTGAACCCCAAAACAGACCCAGCACACCCCAAATTCACCCTGGTGCACCCCAAAACCATCCTAGTGCACCCCCAGACCCAGTGAACCCCAAAACAGACCCAGTGAACTCCAAAACTGACCCAGTGTGTCCCAAAAACACCCTGGTGCACCCCAAAAATGACCCAGCACACCCCCAAAATACCCCAGTGCATCCCAAAAACAACCTGGTGCACCCCAAAACAGACCCAACACATCCCAAACCACCCTGGTGCACCCCAAAACATACCGAGCACACCCCATAACCACCCTCCTGCATCCCAAAACCATCCTGGTGAACCCCAAAAACAGACTCAGCACACCACAAAACAACCTAGGTGAACCCCAAAACCATCCAGCTGTGCCCCAAAACAACCCTGGTGAACCCAAAAACCACCCTGGTGAAGCCCAAAACCACACTGGTGCACCCCAAAACAGACCCAGTGAACCTCAAAACAGACCCAGCACACCCCAAACCCACCCTGGTGCACCCCAAAAGCCACTCACTGTCCCCACCCCTCCGGCTCCTCCGCCTCACCCTGATTTTCTGGGGCTCACATCTTCTGGCGGCTTTTTCCTCCCCAGACCCCTCAGTGTGATTTTTGGGGTGCCCCAAGGCCCTGGCTGAGCCTTTAGGGGTGTTGTTGAACCCACATGTTTGCTTTTTGGGGCACAGCATGGCTTTTGGGGTGCCCTGTTTTCCTCAGTATCCCTCTGGGGACACCTCAGGCCCCTCGGCACGCGTTTCAGTGCATCCCCAGACCCCTCAGTGTGATTTTTGGGGTGCCCCAACCCCACCACACACCCCAGACTCCCCCTTTTCACCTTTCAGTGAGCTCCAGGCTCAGCACCATCCGACTGTTCCCTCACAGCCCACCCCATGAACACCCTGAGCTGGTGAGGGTGACACGGGGCGGGGGGGGACGTGTCCCTCAAGCGCCACCCACAAGCGGTGGGGACGCGGCCGCAAACCCCGCGCGATGAATTCACTTATTTCAACCCAAAGTGAGAGGAATGAGTTTATTTTGGGAGTTCCTGTCGAATCAAAATCATTCCACTGGAGACAAACATCACAGATTCATCGAGGACCTGCACCAGGTGTCCCGGTTCCAACTCTGCAGACACTTTGGTAACAGATTTCACCCCAAATTTCTTTTTATTTTTAAATATTATTCCCCAAAACGTGTAAAAAATAAAACCAACCATAAATCCACAGCGTGTCTGGCACCTACCAGTCCTCACACGGTTAGAAAGGAGACTCCCAAGCGCTGCCCATCCCTGGGGAGAAGGTTCTTCCTCCCCACAGGGAGCTCAGTCGGATTTCTCCTTCTCCTTCATGTGCAGGAAGACGATGCTGAACATGAAGAGACCAACCATCATGGAGAAGGCGCCGGCGTAGTAGGGATAGGCCGAGGGGATGAAACGTTCGTACTGCGTGTGCTGGAGAGGACGCACGGACACCTGGGAGGGGACAGAGTGACCTTGTGAGTCTGGCAACATCAGGCACCAGCACAGAGAGACCCTGCAGAGGGATCTGGAGAAA
>NW_010302135.1:0-7757 GCF_000700745.2 Antrostomus carolinensis
CATTCTGTGATTCTGTGATTCTGTGAAACTCGAGAGATAGAAGGCCTTTTGTTACCATCCTCATTTATTTGATGTAGAGGAAGCAGTGTTTAGTAAATATCTCTTTTCTGAGCTAGATGGCAGTGTGTAATATTTTCTTTGCCAGCATTAATTAGCTGGAAGTGTAATAAATATTCCCTCGAGTTAGCATTTTTTCCAGTTACATGAATACTTCAGTTCTGTTCAAGAGTTCTAAAAATATTGAAAGGTTTTCTGAGTCACTGGTATAAATAATCAACAACATTTTTAATAGTGAGAATTAAAGAATAAAATAACACTTTGTACTGGTATTTTAGGAGTCTAAACAGGATTAACTGAGCAGCTGTCTATCTTTTAATGTGATTTTGGAGACCATGAAAAGACTCAGTTTTAACATGTAGTTAGTAAGGAATTGTAGGCTGCAGTAGCAATAATTAATGCCTTTCCAGTGTGGTGTTATGGAAAATGGTTGTTACTGAATTATTCTAGTTGAAAGACCCCCTCCTTGGACTGCTTCCTACCATTTGGACTGGAGCTTCTCATAATGTGAATAACTGCTTGCATTTTCCAGTGTAAAAATACTTGTAGTATTAAACACAAAGGTGTAACAGAATATTAACCAGAATGTGAACCTACAAATTCTAGAACATAGAATCATAGAATCATAGAATGGTTTGGGTTGGAAGGGACCTTAAAGATCATCTAGTTCCGACTCCCCTGCCATGAGCAGGGACACATAAATAAAGTACTTTCTAACGGTAATTTTAATGATTCACTTTAGGGTACAATGAATATTCTATACTTTAGAGTCATTAAATCAAGAGTGAATGTCTTTCTAAATTATGCCACATGCATTAGAACCAGTCACAAAATTAAATAAAATGAGGAATGATTTAATTCTGTTATTTCATATAGGCTCTAATTTTTATTCCCTTGAACATTCACTAAAATGTTGATCGACTTTTATTAAATAAAATTTAAGTAAACCTTCCAAATATATTGTAATCATTTCTGAAGTATAAAATGCACACATCAGTTGAAGGGATTTTTTTTTTATTTTAAAACTAAAAAAAAAAAAAGTCACTTGTTCTGTGTAGGAGGAATCAAGGAATCAACACTGGGAAGTCAATATGTTTATAACATTACCTAATTATATCCTACCATTTGAAATTTTGTTCTTCTTTTTCACACAAACTTAAATTTGTCTAAACTTGACAGTATCGATCCCCACTCAGCAATCCATAGTCTGTTTTCTTCCCCAATTGTTTTCTGTTTGTTTTACAACAATGTGATAATTAACTGAAAGAGGTGTTTTCAGTGTCACTTTCTGCAGAAAATTATAAAGCACCAGAAAAAACCCACAGCCATTCACTGTCCATCCGCTTCCTTGAAAACACTGTGCATAATAAATATGTGCAACCATTACTACTTAAAATATGTGATGAGAATAAGGTTGCTCCTTGTCAGAAAACATCATAGGAAAATATTTCTACAAGAAAAACTGGATGTGTAGCTAAGGTATTCTCCTAAACAAAATATCTTCATGTACCTAAAGATTATCATTTGGAAGATGCAGCCTGATAAAATGTAACTAGATATGAAAGTGCCATTTTTAACAGATAGGGTCAAAAAGAGAATCTTTTTCACAAAGTACAATTTGCATTTCACTAAAATTTTCTACTTGCCACTGATTCACTTTATTACATATTTTTCCTTAAGATGCCTTTCCTTACACCTTATGAAAACTGAAAACTGGAGCCATTCCTTGCTCTGCTCTCACTCACTGGTTCTGTGGCAAACTGGCCAAGATCAAGTCAAGCCACCCAGCAGCCCAGTGAGGCAGCTAGGCCATGCAGCTGCTGGGCAGCAGACAATTACCCACTCTGCCTGCTTGGTTTCCTTGGAAATTCTTGCTGTTAGAAGCTTTCCTTCCATTGAAGCAATCTTTGCCTGATGAGAGGTTTTTCTGTTGGAAGTATTTGATTAATATAGTAATTTGTGCCTGAAATAGCTTCCCATTGTCACTATGAGACTGACTTTCTGTCCCCAAAAGTCACATCTGCTAAAACCAGGATGTGCAAAATGGCAGGGAAATTCCTTTCAACCCTTCTCTGTAACCAGATGCACTTTTAATTGAAGAAGACAGTACAGCTTTTTTAATGTCAATCTTTCAAACTATAACTCTCTTGAAGCTGTTTTGATTGGTTTAAAATCTGGCTCCCTATTCCAGTTGGTGCTTTGTCAGTAAAATTTATGCTCACTGTCTACCTGCTGATAATTATAGGCAAATGTCCCTGTCCCTCCATGCCAGTTTCTCCTTTCTCCTGCTACCTACTTGTTATTAGTTTGTCAGCACATCTGTGTATAAAAGCCATTCATCCGGGACTTAGAGGGTTCTTTCTAAGTATAAGAACCTGTTCTGAGAAGAGCGGATGGGCAAGGGACAGAATATAGTAGTGGTTGGGGGGGAAAAATCCTCTTTTTATGAAAAAGTAGCTCCTATAGTAGAGCTGCGAATGTGAATGAAAATTCAAAAGACTGTGAAGGTGCTGACTCCTGCACGTTAGTTTCCCTGAAGTAAATCCCAGGCCAACCACAGCTCAGAAGAGAAGCCAAAGTGGCAAACCAGAAGAAAGTTGGACTTGGCAGACTCCATTCTCTGTTGGTCTTTCAGTGTCTGTGGCAGAGGAATGAATTCAGGAAAGGCTAAAGTATATTAAATGGATTATATGTTATCTGATAGTCACAGTAGAAATTATCCAGGATTTGGAGAATTTCTTGAGATTAAGTTACTAAAAAAATTTTGAAGAACCTCACTGTGTGTTCCAAGAGTACCAACTCTTCTGATTTTCCTTTTTTTTATCTCCCCACCAACATTTTAAACACTGATTTTGTTATTGTTTCTTGGCCTTTCTTTATTTTACTCTAAATACATAGCACTACCACCTACTAAGTACAAATAGTGTTTCAGATGATCACCACTTCCCCTTGGATTTTAATCACTTGCCAAAGCTATTTGAGACTCATATTCTTCTGTCAAGACAATTTACACTGCTGTGTGCTGGATGAAAATATAATGAAAGATCTGTAGTTTTCATACTCTATACTGTGAAAACTGGGGGAGGCTCTCGCTTATTTTCAATGTTTAAAATAAAACAAATTTATGCAGCTTTTTTTTTTTTGATTAAAATGATAGACCCATGTACAACTCAAGTTGTTGATGAGAGAGATAAATTGTTATCAAGATAGAAATCTCTTTATTTTACTGACTACATTAGTGGAATTGTTCCCTTGATTATTTTTCCATGCAAACCAAGAATGTTTGTTCATTATACATCTATTATGAAGAGAAAAATTCCTTCAACATAGCCTTCTGTTTTACAAGTTTTGCTGTCTTTGTGACAGGCAAACATAATTTCTGTTCTATTTTGTTTGCTGAATGTGACAGGGACAGGCATTTAGACAAACTTATACATCAAACAAAGGGATGGATTCAAGCTTTTCCAAGTTTGAATTTGATACTTTTAAAGATGAGTGTGAACAGTACTTTGATCAACTTACTGCAGCATGAACCAGATTTTGATACTAAGATTGCTGCAGTCTGAAAAGCGCAGAACCCGAGGAGGCTCCTTTAAACCATACTAGTTGGAAAAGTTGAGCAAATAATCATCTGCTTTTCCCTCCTACAATTTTTCTTCCTCAGGAAAAAAGAAGGAACAGGAGTTGAAACCAACTCACTGGCTGTAATTTTATTTGCATAATAGCATCTGACAGCCCTGGATGTGACCTTGAACTGGGTATTAGCAAACACTGCGACAAAGAGCAATGCCAATGGCCCATCTAAAAGTTAAGTATAAAATGGGAAAGGTGGAACTCAGTTGCCTAAACACAAATAATTTTAAAAGCCAGTTTAGGTGCTGTCTGTCTCCAGGTGCTGACTGGAAAGACTATGATCCTCTCACAAGTACTATAAAGAATCTCAAATGACAACAGACATATATTTAGCCATCAAAATCCTGTAGTTGGAAGCAAATGAAGAAGTATAAGAAAAGCATTACACAGCATTTATCAGAATGGTAGGAACTTATGACTGATTTGAAGCATGATCTTTGCAACAATTATCTCAGTGGCTGTACACACTTGACCACACAAGTTCATGCTGGGCAACGGGATGCAATGCACAACAGGATAGGAGATAAAAAGAGGTTGTGTGAACACATGTGCTTTTGGAGTAAATAAACCAAAAACCTTATGAATGATATGCAGACATAGGATCCTGGGAAGAAATCTGAGAAAGCCTTGCAAGAGATCTATAGAAACATTGTAAAGGGGATGGGAATCACCTGGAGGAGAGGCTGATGGATCTTTGAGAGTTAGAGGACAGCTAGGATAAAATGGAATTACAGAAATCAAAGGAGGACTAGATTAAAGAAAACACTTGTTTCAAAAGCAAAACCAGACAGATCAAGAAGATAGAGGACAGTGTGCTTGTTCTGTCATTTGGCTGAAATAAGCTTATCCATAGAAGTATTTTGCAAAGAGTGCAAAGGCTAGAATCTAGGTTGAAGATGGAAAGTAAAATTCACCTTTAGACATGTTTATACATTTAATTATCTAAATCCAAGCTATTTTTTGAGATTTGTTTTTGAAACAGTAAAAAGGAAGAGCCAGCTGCAGAAGGCTACTTGATTTCACTATCTTATAGAAGTGTTTTAAGATTTAATCCCCTTCCCACTGATCAAATAGATGAATGTTTGAGGCTTAGATAATTGTCAGCTATGGCTCTGATATGTAAAACTCAAATGGAATGTACACCAGACAAGAGAGAATAGCGTTTTTATTGTCTTTTCACAAAAAAACCCCATGTGGTGCAGAAGTGGGAGTCACAAACAGAATGAGCTGTTCTTGAGAAATTACATTCTGCAAAAGGATTTGTTTCTTTTAGAGTAAGACTTATGTGAATGTAGAGGGCAAATTTGTGCCCAGTATGTGCTACTGTGACAGTGAATAGCAGCTGAGAGTCTTGCTTAGAGAAACAATTCCTATCTGGTGAAACATCTTCCTACAAAAGCTGGAAAGACTACGGAAAAAATTGTTGCACTATTTATACTCTCACTGAAACAAAATTGCATTATGTCAATCTTGCAATATTTTTCCAGATAGCTGCAAGTTTAGGCTGGTATGAATAATCTAGAGGGAGAAAAACAGTTTTATCTAACGCTAGATGAGTACTAAAAAAAGGCTCAAACTGTGTTCAACATCAGCTTTTTTTTTTTTTTTTTTTTTTTTTTTTTTTTTTAAATAGCAGACAGCAGTTATAGAAAACCTTGCAGATTATCCAGGGACATTGTCTTCTTAAAACAGTTTGTTTTCCCAATTTAATATTCCATGATCATTGTAAATAGTGCTGGTCCAAATAACTGCTATTGTGAGTGTAAAATAAACCGTTTCACAATGCATACAGAAATATGTTCTTTGTTTCCAGCACCTTTTACATCCTTTGATTTGACTTTTCGTATGCTAGTCTTGCATGAGCCAATACATTTGTGCAATTGATAGAGCATTTCCTCCAGTCTTTGGAATTCTCTAGGCACCCTCTCAGGTATAGCTTGCCTTTAATTTTATAGCAACCTGCCACTCCTTACCTAGAAGCAGTGTAATCAACATCTTATTTAATAGACTCATTTAACTCAGAATCTCTCCCTTTCTACTTCTTGTTTTCTTTTTACAGCAAGGAAGTCATCCTTGACAAAAATAAAAAGGAATGAACAGACTGCACTTGCAAAGTGTGAAAAGCACTCTTTCAATTATTAGTTTGATCACTCACTTAATAAAACCAATATGGTATTATTGTCCCAAGTCTGGAGGTGACCTTTCCAATGCTTTAAACAATAGAGAAATGATTTATGGTGATGCATCCCATGCTATTACACTTTGACATATATAAATGATGTACTGAAATTCTATAATGCATCAATTTGCCCATGTTATCTGTAGATATCACACTTTTACAGAATAGAGGACCACACTTATATACTTCCCTAATATAAATATTATTTAGAAATTAGTCTAATTAAAAGTAACCTAAATATTAAATAAATACATGATTTATTTAACAAATTAAATAAGAAAAATAACATGAGTATGTATAATTAAAGTATTTTACATCTGAATGGTAGCTATTATTTCAGTTATATATTTCATTATGATGGAATTTTTATAATTACATTAAAATGTTGGAACAAATTACAAGTATTTACAAATAGCATAAACAAAAGTATATTTAGTATAACTGTAATATAAATGTTCAGAAGTTTTGAATGCTTTTTATGTCATCCTTTTTTTTTTTTTAAGTGAGGTAGCATTTTCAATCCTCTTTCCTTTTGTCCTTTCTTCCTTCCTTCCTCCCCCCATTTTCTGAATTACGAAATACAAGATCTGATGCAGAATCACAGAACCACAGAATGGTTGAGGTTGGAATGGACCTGTGGATGTCATCTTTTCCAAACCCCCTGCTCAAGCAGGGCCACCTAGACCTGGTTGTCTAGGACCATATCTAGATGGCTTATGAATATCATCAAGGATGGAGACTCCACAACCTTCCCGGTCAACCCGTGCCAGTGCTCAGTCACCCTCACAGTAAAATAGTGTTTCCTGATGTTTCAGTTTGTGCTTATTCCCTCTTATCCTGTCACTGAGCACCATATGAGTGCTTATTTATAAGTTTATATTGCCTTTAGTCAGCTTGTGTTATGAACAACCTTTACATTATTTTGTGTAAATTAATTGATCTGAATAAAGTATCTTTAAAATGTTGGTGATGTGAAGTAAAATCTAGTGATCTTTGGAAGAATTTTCTGGCCAGACTTCCATAAATTCAAAGCTTGATTTTTATCTCCATGCTGTAATTAGTTTGTGGAATTAGAGTAATGTTACAACTTAGCCTCTATTTCAGAGCAAATAGTGGAACTGTTGTGTATTACAGTCTACTTAGAATCTCAGTGACATTATATGCCATCCAACTTTTTTTGATAATATATCTGTCCTGACTGTGTTACTGCAGCTTAATGTCATGGCACTTGTCAAACTATGCATTGAGAGTGTGACTCGTGCAATTTTCTACAGCTATAGCTCATCAAAACTTTCCCTCCACTCCTCCTGGATATTGCCTTTATAATGTGTTTTCAGAAATCACCACACCCTAGGAACCTTCTGCAGTGTTTGCATAATTCCATGGCAGCAGAAGTTGCAGCTTCCAGAAAGGTCTAAGAGTGAAAGACTTCACTAGTTATCTGGGGTAAATGTCATATACTGCCTCCTCCTGGCTGGCTCGTCTGCAACAGGTCTCCCATGACATCTCTAGCATTATGTTCCCTTCTGATGTTTACCGTTGACCCAAAAACTCTCAACAAGCATTTCTCAGATATCACAGCTCTGGGCAGACAAAAAGCAATTTACCATAGGGCTCTTCCTCCCCTTCCTTCCCATAGAGTCTCTTACACATAGAATCATAGAATGGTTTGGATTGGAAGGGACCTTAAAGATCATCTAGTTCCAACCCCCCTGCCATCAGCAGGGACACCTTCCACTAGATCAGGTTGCTCAAAGCCTCATCCAGCCTGGCCTTAAACACTTCCAGAGAGGGGGCAACCACAACTTCCTTGGGCAACCTGTTCCAGTGTCTGACAATCCTCACAGTGAAAAACTGCTTCCTAATATCCAATCTAAACCTACCCTCT
>NW_010302136.1:0-3087 GCF_000700745.2 Antrostomus carolinensis
GAAGCATCTACGCTACGAGAGCTGTCCCGAGCCGGGGACCTTGGTGAGGTCCCCACGAGGCAGCGTTCACCCGCAGGTCCTCACCTCCGCGGCTATTAGTACCGGGCCCATCGTCCTTCCCTCCCATCACCTGCTTCATGAGCGATCCCAGTAGGCTGCCTCTTGTCGGAGAAATCTGTAGCACCAATAAAACGTCAGCTCTCGGCCTCGCTGGGCTGCTCCAGAGGGACCCTCCCCGCTCTGCCTCCCCAAACGGCTCCGGAGAGAGCGAGCAGCAGCGAAGCAGGAGCACCCGGGGTTGGGATCAGCGTGTGGGAAACACCTTCCAGCTGCACCCACAGCAAAAAGGCACCTGGTGCAGCAGTGGGAACTGGGGCTTGACCCTCGCACAGCTCTGCTTCCCACCGTGGGGGATCACCCAGGACCCACCGCAGCTCTGACCCTCCCTCCTTCAGCCACAGCTCCGGGCACATCCCCCCATTCCACGGGAGATGCCTTGGAGGGGCTCTCAGCAGGTCCTCTCCTCCCCAGGCTGCAGGGAACCCTGGCTGGGGTCCCCCACGGTCCCTGTTGCCCCTGGTCACCTCCGCCGCAGGTGGATGATGGTTGGGACAGAGGATGAAGGGCAGCGGAGCATGGCAGGGCAGCGAGGGGCAGCTCAGGCTGCTCGGGAGCGATGGGAGGCAGAGACTTACCGAGGCTTCCCGGGGACAGAGCCCCAGCACCACTGCCCACTGCACTGGGGTGTGGATGGTGCTGAGAGCTCAGCTGGTGGGGTCTGTCCCCACCTGCTCCTCAATAAGCACCCAGATCCAAGCACAAACTGGGGCTCCCAGTGCTCGCAGCTCCAGGGCTCCTGGGTTTCCCCAAAACCCATCCCCACCACCAGTTACAGAGGCTCAGCTGGAGCTGGGAGCTGTGGAGAGCGGGCTGGGGAGGTTCTGCTGCCTCCTCTGACGTGTGAGACCAGGGACAGCAGCTCACCTGCCTGCCCAGGCTCGGGGACGGACAGCACATCCCACATCTGGGACCCCACGAGCCCTCCTGTGTCCCCCGTCACCGAGCTGCTCCTCACCTGAGCTGCTCATGTGCGCCGAGGTGAAGCCGCTGAGCGTGTTGCGCCCGCCGGCGTCGGCGTAGTGCGGCATGGAGTTGATGACGGCCTGGAGATACTTCTCCTGCTCCAGACTGGTGGAGTCAGTCTGAGAGGGACCTAGGAGGAGAGCCAGGAACATCACCGCTCCGTCACCAGCACGAGACCCATGGAGGGGGGGTCTGCACCCCACTCCCCTGGCCAGGGGCGGAGGGGACGGGCACCTGCGGTGGGAGCGTTCTGGGACTTGAAGAGCCCCACGACGCCCTTGCCATGCAGCCCCCCCGAGCGCAGCAGCACGGCTTTGGTGCGGGAGTTTCTCCAGCACACCACCGGGAAGCGGTTCTGCCGGTAGCAGCGGGAAATCCGTTGGATCGTGTTGTCCTGGATGCTCTGAGGCACGATGAGCAGCCCGGGGTAGCTGCAGGAGAGAAGGGAGGTTCTGAAGAGCTTGATGGGGTGAAGCAACATCCCACCCATAGCTCCCACAAACCAAAACCAACCCCCTCTTGCCTCCTCCTGACCCCCCGGGACTCACCTCCGGCAAATGGCGTACATGCGGTTGACGGTGGAGATGCGGAAGGGCTCGTTCTTGGAGCGGGTGAGGCTGCTGCTGAGGGTGCCCAGCCCCAGCCGCTGGTAGTCACGGCAGCAGGCTCGCTCTACCAAGTGGTTAATGGTCATCTTGTCTGAAGGTTTGATGGTGGTGGTGGGGGTCAAAGTGCTTCTGTCCATCTCTTCAGACACTGCAGAGAGAAAGGGGAGGGTCTGGGTCTGCTCACGGCACAGAGACGGTGTCCCACGTGCGGCTGGAGGGGATGGTTGGGCTGGAGGCATCTCCCAACTGATGAGGGAACTGGGGTGGTTGAGCCTGGAGAAAAGGAGGCTGAGGGGAGACCTTGTGGCTCTGTGCAAGTCCCTTGGAGGAGGGTGGAGAGAGGTGGGGGTGGGGCTGTTTAACCAAGGCCCAAGGGACAGGACAAGAGGAAATGGGCTGAAGTTGTGGCCAGGGCAGTTGAGATGGGATGTGAGGAAGAATTTCTTTGCTGCAAGGGTTCTGAGGCATTGGAAGGGGTTGCCCAGGGCAGTGGTGGAGTCCCCATCCCTGGAGGGGTTGAAGAGTCGTGTAGACACAGTGCTGAGGGACATGGGTTAGTCATAGGGGACTGGTCAGTGTTGGGTTCATGGTTGGACTCCATGATCTCAAAGGACTTTTCCAATCTGGACCATTCTGGGATTCTGTGAGATGGGACAGGGCAGGAGCCCCCTCCCACCACCTTCCCCTGAAACAGGAGAGCTCAGCTGCCCCATCCAGAGCGCTGGGCACCGGGCTGTGGGGCGAGAGCCTTCACTTGGGAGGTTAAAGGGAGCATGGAAAGTCAGTCACCTGGGTACTGACACTAGAGCACATTTCTTTGGTGCTTTCACATCACTTGATACCACCAAGACCTGAGGAAGAGCCCAACATGGATCTGTCTGGAGCTGCTCCATCAAACTGGTTTCGCCTCCTCCCTCAGAGGAGAGCAACCTCCTGGGACATCACGGGAGAGACCTCGGCTCCAGCGAGGCTTTTGGCCCTGGACACTTCCATCCAGGCTAAATCACTGTTGGGTGGACCCAACCCCTGCTGGCTGCTCTCCACAGCAGCTTTCCTAACACTCCCAGAGGGTTCCCTAACGCCAGAACTGGAGGACAACAAGGGATCTCAAAGGCTTGAGATCCAAACATGCAGCTGGTAGTTTTGCTAATAACTTAAATGATGGACACAGTGCTGACCTTGAGCTGGTAAGAGCTGCAAACAAACAGAGGAGTGAACAAAAGGAGCAGAAGATCCAAAATCTGATGGACCAGCCCCACGTGTGGCAGGAGGACTGGTCCCTACAAACACTGTTCTCCACTGAAACCCTAAATCCCATCCACCACGTCTCTTCTGAAAGACCTTCCCACCTGGGCAGGTTGTAATGACCTGGACACACTGGAGAGTTGGGTGGAGA
>NW_010302137.1:0-633 GCF_000700745.2 Antrostomus carolinensis
CCGGGGGCCGGGGCCCCCGCACACCTCCTGTGACAGCCCCCCCGCCCCGTTCCTCGCTGCCGTTTCTCTCCTGCGTTCATCAAGCTCTCGGAGAGGGGTTGTTGGGGTTTTTTTTCCCCATCCTCCACGTCACTCACGTTACCTTCGGGAGCTGACAACTCCTCATCACGTCAGCATCAGCACCAGCTCCCAGGTGGGCCCTGGAGCATCGACGCGGTTTGTCGTGTACAGGGGGCACGTGTGCCAGGGCACTTGGGCAGCGCATGCACATGGGGGGGGGACGTGTGTGTGGGGGCACTTGATGGCGTGGATGTACCCCAGCTCTGAGGGTTCCCCCCGTTCCTGCCGTGGGCTGTGTCACGTCGCAGCGCAGGGACCTTCCCGCCCGTGCATGACAAGGGCCAAAAGCCGTAAACAAGCCCATCGCAGCCCCGGGCACCGCAGCTCTTCGCGGCTGCGTCGCACTTGGCACCACACAAGTAGGTGTTATTAATTAATTAGGCCGTCTCTGGCCAGGCTCCGATTTAATTAATGTCCCCAGCACTGCAGATGCTGCCCTGCCCCGGGCTGTGCTGCCACGTGAGCCACTGCTGCCCGGCCACCATCCCGTGGGGCCACTGGCACAGGAGCCTG
>NW_010302137.1:901-1284 GCF_000700745.2 Antrostomus carolinensis
TGAGGGGGCGCTTGGGGTTGCTGGGGATGGGGGCATCAAGCCCAGCTTGAGTTGGGTTGGTGCTGGTGGTACTGGTGGAGCTGGTGGTGCTGGCCCTGTCTGGGTCACAGAGGGGGCTGGGGACAGGTCCCCCAGAGCCAGGAGTGGTCCCCATGGGCAGCACAGGACTGGCCAGGCTGGGATCCCTGGAGCAGGGCTGGGGGAGATGGGCAGGGTGGATGGTACAGAGAGCGTGTGTGTGTCAGCACGCGTGTGCGTGCAGTTGAGTCGTTGCATGTGCGTGCATACGAATACACATGTGCATCATGCGTGTGCATCGCGTGTGTGGTGGGAGCCCGGCTGATCCGTGTGAGCCCTCCCAAAGCCCGGCTGCAGCTGTACCA
>NW_010302138.1:0-246 GCF_000700745.2 Antrostomus carolinensis
AGCGCCGGATTATTTATTGCGGGGCCGCGGGTGCTCAGTGCTGCCACAGCGTGGCCGAACGACGGAGGCGGGCGCGGAGCGGCACCCGCAGCCCCTGGGAAGGGCAGCGCTGGGAGCCTGCGCTGCTCGGGAGAAACCCAAATAAAAGGCACATACACACAAAAATAAAAATCCGGCCTACCTTTTTCTAAGGGAGCATCGGAGCTCGTCCCCGGGCAAGATATTCCGGCACGGCCGGCTCTGCCC
>NW_010302138.1:330-2442 GCF_000700745.2 Antrostomus carolinensis
TACCCCGCCAGTCTAAACAACGGTTCACCTTGCCCAAACTGTTTGGATTAGGAGCTATTAGTTAAAGGTTGTTTTTTGGTGACGCTGCCGAGCGTGAGAAGGATTTGTAAGTGGTTTTGTATACGAGGAGAAGGAGGCTTTTAAACTGAAGAGCGTAACTGCCCCCGCACCTGTACCCGAGGGTGGCCGGGGCTGCCGGCCGGGATTTCGGCGGGAGAAGGAAGGCGAAGTGTTTGGTGGAGGAGGCGCTGGACGTGCGGGGAGTTCCGATCACAAATAAAAGGCGGATGGAATACACGGCTATCGCAAAGTGTGACTTTGTGGTGGTGGCAAAATGCAGCGGCTGGCTTGCTGCTTTCCAGGGAGGGGAATGGTGAAGGGAAACTGCTGCGAAATGTATCCGGGCAGGGCATTTCCCCGGCAGAGCTGGGGGGTAACAGATTATTGTAATTCGGGGTTTTCTGGGGGTAGGGGGAGGAGCGGAGAGGACGCCTGAATGTGACTGGAGCGGAGATTGCAGTACAGATTGTTTAGCTGTCACTGTAACTACTCCAACACGACCCAGCCAGGCAAACGTGCATATTTAATTCCTTTTAATATTATGGGATCAACGAAGAAATGTTTTCGCTGCCTTCGGTCGGGCTTTCGACTGTTTGAATTGGACACAAACAAGAACTTGAAAAAGAGGAAAGAAACAGAAAGGAAAAGAGAAGGGGAAAAAAAATCAGACTGTAACCGGTGTTATAAAATGTAAATATAACTGAGCCTGGCGCGTTTTTTTTTTTATTTTGGTTTCTATGTGATGGATCAGACAAAAGACCGTCTGGCCACAACTTTTTAAAGTAGGGCCGGTGGGTTTCGCGTGTCCGGAGTATCCTTTTTTCACGGTGCGTATTCGTTCCGACCTACGTTGGCGAAAATCTGCTCTTTTAAAAACCGCTTTGTATTTAGCATGCTGTGTGCTTGTTTGCTGGTGCTTCCTCCTTTTTAGCTCTCTTTCCACTGAGCAAAAAAAAACTTTTTTCTGAAGAAAGCTGGCTTTCAGGAAATACCCGTTTCTGAAATGGCCTCTCAAAGCATGCAGCTAGTGAGCTGTAATTCTGCCAGGTGTGTTTATAGATTAGCCGGGCTGAAGAGGTTAAGGAAGTTGAAAAAAAAAAAAAAAATTGGAGGCAATCAACATCTGAATGTGAAAGTCCAGCTGAGACTGTGAACAATACAAACTATTGTGGAGAGATGTTTTAACTCACTACTGTTTTATAGGTATCGTAATCTGCCCCCGGAAATGAGACAAATAGTCTCCCAACAACAACAAAACTCTCCTTTGAAGGCTACTTTAGGAAACGGGGCTGATATGAATGTCACTTTCCGTCAGAGAGCGTTTAAAATTAGAATTTTTTCAATCTGTTGTAAAGGGCACAGATTATGAGTAAACATAGTTTTGAGTGAAGAACCTCGTGTTATCTCCAAGACCTGCAGGGTTACAGCTGAATTAAAAGCGTCTCAGCGAATTTCATCAGCACTGTTACTGTCCCTGCCCTGGGCCAAGAATTATATTTCCGCTATGGGGTAACTGCCATGTTGAAAAATGAAGGTGGAAATGTTTGTTTCATTTTTTTTCTTCCCCTCTTAAAGACACACGTCCGCGTTTAATCAAATTATTCCGAGTAACAACGAAACCGATTGGCTTCTGCTGACTCATTAGCGGGGCTGTATTAATTAGGAATAGTTCTACAGGCTCGGTTTTTAATTTGAATGTTTGATTCCCTCAGCTTGACTCTGGCGGGGGGGACTCGGGGAGACGAGACACGTGGAACTTTTATCTGGGCTGCTCGGGGGGTGCGGGAGCTCGCCCAGCCCTTCCCAGGGCCTTCTCGGGCACTTGGTGCAAACCAAAAATCCCCCTCCCCAGAAGGCCACCGTTTCCTGCCCCAACCACAATCTCCGTGTTAATTATGGGGGTGTTCATTAAGATACAAGGCCTCTTCCTACGCAGGACGCTTTAGCTTCTCTCACAAAAGCTGGGTTCGGCGCTGGGGCGGGCTCCGAAGGGAGGCCTCAGCGGAGGGGCGATTTCTGAAAAAAAAACAAACAAAAAAATCGCCTAAAAAC
>NW_010302139.1:0-1121 GCF_000700745.2 Antrostomus carolinensis
CGTATGTGTAAGCACGTTCAGGTGTGTGTGTATATATACACGTATGTGTAAGCATGTTCAGGTGTGTGTATGTGTATATACACGTATGTGTAAGTGTGTTCAGGTGTGTGTGTGTGTTAGAGACGTTGCCCAGGGCTGCAGGACAGCAGGGGTGTGTGTTGGGGTTGGGGGTGTCTGTGCAGCATGACTTACCCCTGTGGCTCCCCACGGGACAGGCTGCCGGGCAGGGGTGGGGCCCCGTGCGGGGCCGCAGAGTGAGGTGCCAGCGTAGGGCAGGTTATGGGGCACTCTGGGTGCCAGGCACCAATCAGGCCACAGAGCAGGGGCAAACTGAAGCACGGGACCTGGGGGTGACCCACCACGCTGCCATCCAGAGCACCCTGCAATTCGGGGAGGGTGAGGGGTGCCTTGCCCAGCACAGCCCCCCACTCTACTCACCCACTGCCCCCATCTCGCCCCCCAGATTGATCAGGACGGGCTGACTCTACCTGAACGGACCCTCTACCTGGGGCAGGATGAGGAGAGTGAGAAGGTGAGAGGGGACCACACCAATGCTGGGGACACCAGGAGAGGGACCAGTGCCCAGCATGGGGTGGCAGACAGAGGGCACCCCACTGCCAGCAGTGCCGGGTGGCACTCAGTGTTCCTTCCCTCGGCACAGATCCTGGCTGCATACCGGGTGTTCATGGAGCGGCTGCTCACCCTCCTGGGGGCCGAGCACGTGGAGCAGACTGCAGCTGGAGCAGCACCTCGCCAATGTGAGGGAGGTGCCCACCCTGGGCTTTGGGGTGCCCCTGCCTAGCCCTTGTGCACCCCAGTTGCAGATCTTTGGGGACCTCCATGCCTGGTCCTAAGGGATCCCATCCCAATCCCCTTGGGAATCTCCACTCACAGCCCCTTCATGCCTGGCCCTTGGGTATCCCAGCCCCTTGAGGACCCTGTGGCAGAACATCAGGGACCCCAGCGCCAACATCTTGAGAGTCCCAGTCCCAGCCACCCCAGTCCTTGGGAACCCACTCCAGGCCCTTGAGGACTCCATGTCCAGCTCTTGGGGACCCCAGTCTGCACCCTGAGGGACCCCTGTGCCCAGCCCTCAGGTACTCCAACTCCTTGGGGACCCC